>NW_003314389.1:92820-123916 GCF_000143415.4 Selaginella moellendorffii
ACAATTATTATCAACGTGATGATAATTTGTATAATCAAAGACAAAACTATTACCAGCAAGACAATAGCAACTACAATAGAATACCCCCTCAAGATCAAAGACCAAACAACTATACTGGAAATTATGGAAGAAACTACAATACATATCAGCAACGTGATGGACCTCAGGACAACTATCAACGTCCTCCCCCACGAAATTACAATTATGATCAAGAACCATATCGGAATTATAATCAAAGACCACCCCAGGCTCAAGGTTACAATTACAACCAGCAACCTGCACCGCAGCAAGATAATCGTCCCCAACAACCTTACCAAAATGCAAATCGCGAAAATAACCAAGGAGTAAACAATCAGGCTCCGAGGCCAAGACCACCAGCAGCACGAAATGTTGAGGTGGAAATTGACGACCCACAAACTTTTGAAGAACCAGCAATACGAACTATCACGAGACAACAATCCAAGTATCAGCAACCAGATAATCTGGAAGAACAAGATTACAATGATGAAGTTGAAATTATCCCAGAAACCGAATGGAAGAAAAGCAAGAAAATACTTAAAGCAATTCAAGCTGAATTGCAAGCACAAGATCCAGAAACAATCAAAGAACACGACAAACAATCAAACAATCAAGAAACAAGAAGTTTTACCCAAGAGGAGTTGGCACCTGTTCAGCAGAAAGAAAAGTTTCATGTGGAAGAGCAAGCTGAAGCAAGGTTGAAGCAAAACCTGGTGGAAGATGAACAGCCTGATCAGATTGAGCAACCAGCAGAAGAAGACAAAGACCTGCAGTGGATAAAGGAGTTTCAGACGCAGGAACTTGAGGTGGTGCTTCCGAAGTTTTGTGAGCAGACGGAGCAGAAGAAAAATTCAATGCCAGAGTTTGACGTGGAATAGGCAGCAGCTGGTCAAGCTGGCTTGGAGCAGAAAGCTGTTGTGAAGAAGAAAGAAGAAGATGTTGGACAACAAAGAGGTGTAGAAGTTCAGAACCTTGTGGAGCAGCCATCAAGAGGAGCCGTATACCCAGGCCAAAGTTTGCACTTGAAGGTGGCTGGTGTGAAGTTGGTGAAGAGACGAGGAAGTGTGTTTCTCAAGTTCTGGTGGGACAGAGGCAAGCTGGTTTCATCCTTTGTAGCTCTGTAGGAGTAGAGGAAGTAAGTAGTAAAGCAGCAAAACTGAAAGCCATCCAAGAGAAGTCGTGGCTGTTTCAAGTCGGATGTTTAAAGTTTCGAGAAGAGGCGTTTGTGCAACTGATCTCGGGAAGAAGCTGGTCAAATTCAGATCACAAGACTTTGAGGAAGCAGCTCAGACTTATGAAGAGGAGGAAGAGGAGGAGAAGCCACATGAGGGAGCAGCTACCCACGATGCAGCAATGGAGCAGTGACTGCGGGACGCAGCACAAGGCAGTCGTGGGAGAGTGGAGAAGGGAGAAAAAGACAAGCTCGAGGATTCAAGCTTAGGAAAGTAAACTTGAGAGGTTCAAGGTTAGGACTATATTCCTAACCTTGACGTGAGCAATAGCAACTATAAAAGTAGGACTTAGAATGTTTTTAGACTTATCCCTAATACAAAATACATTGCAATACATCGTCTTTTTGCCTATCTCTTCGGCTCTTCACAGCAATGTCTTACTTACCCACCGCCTTCAAGGGATCAAAGGCGTGGGACTAGCACCTTCAAGCATTTGTTCACAGTCTCAACTTGGCTTGGCACAAGCAGGTAAGTGCATTCTTCTTGTAGTGTAGTTTTAGATTTAGGGACTAGATTAGATTTGAATCTCCTAGGAAGATCTCGTGTGGACGTTTTCCTCCCAGTCCAGAGAGTCCAGGAGTTTTCAGTCTTGGCACAAGTGGGGAGTGTCGTAAAAGTAGGCTTATAGAGCCGAGGGTGTGGAGACACCGAATGTGCCAAGGTGTGTTGCCTTGAGGTCAAGTTAGTGGGTTTATGAGAACCCCTTCCCAGAGGAATCCTAATGGAAATGGGAATAGCATGGCCTAAGCTGGAAGGCATGCAATTGGAGTGTGGTGACCCAGATAATGATGGAGGTGTGGAAGCACCAAGCAATGAGTTGTAGGACTTGACAACTATGGGGCAACTAAGCAAGAGGTGCAAGGTAATTGGTTAAACGGGTAGAAGGTAGCTACCTAAGACTTCTTAATGGCATAAAGAAGTTAGATATACCCTTATCGGGGATAAGTTGCTTATGTTGCGATATAGTGAGTCAATGTCATAAAAGGAAATGCTCGTTGTTAAGGAGGCCATCATTGGAACACCCAAACACTCTAGAACACCAAGAGGTGGTGTTTAGTGTCGCAACGGCATTAGATAAGGCCCAAGGGACTAAGTCCCTAGCGAATGATGGATAGAAGGCACTATCCAAACGTCTAAGGTTGCAAAGACGGGAAAAATCTCTCTACTCGACTTAAACAAAGCTAAAAAAGGAATTTGGCGAGGCTAATGATGGGCATATAAAGGCCCATGAGTAGCAACATTAATCCCAGTATGTGGAATTACAAAGTGAGCATACCCGGATTGAGGAACCACTCCCAAAGCTATCGGGTAGGTTCATCCCTATGAATACTTGCTAAGGCATAGTAGAAAGTGCAAAGCTACCCTCCTATTCTAGAGGAGAATAACTGAAGGAAATATATAAGGCCAAAAAGAAAAGTAGTAAAGGGATGGGACTGAGCCATAGGAATTGAAGGGCATAACCAAGGGTGGTTATGTAAATTGGGAGTGGAGAATCAAGTGGGTGCTCGAGTGTGTTGCCGCTAGCAATTGTGATGCCATGAAGAGTCTAAGTATGGAATTGTCCATGTTAGACCATATGGCAATTTAAAAGCTTGCGAAAAGAGAGGCTCTAGCTAGCTAAGGGATGGAGTTCCTTTAAAGGTTCCCAAAGGCAATTCTAGGTAGAGTAGTACCTAGACAGACAAGTGTAAATGGCTCATAAAACGCGTGAAATCAGAGTGGCAGAGCAGAAACGTGGTCTTGAAGCTGGTTATGAGGCAAGGCTATCAAGGTTAGGGAAGTAGTTCCCAAGTGTTCAAAGTGAAGGCTTTGAACAAAAGTCGATGGTTAAAGACTTTCATGCTTATGCATGAACCATGTTACGATGGCCGGATGACTTGCTACGCGAGATTGGCGAGTCAGGGGAACAAATCCCCTAGTTGAAGGTGCTAACTTCAAAAGGGGTGGCCCATGGGGCTGAGCATGAAGGAGTCCTTTCAAGTCGGAGCTTTTAGTCCAAACGTGTTACATTCGTTTGGCTTTTGCTTTAGCCACTACCACGTGGCAGCCTTTTGGCTCCACTTCGGGGCCTAGAGATTTTTTGTCTCACAACTAGATTCATTGGAAAGAATCCAAATGGGAAAGTTAGTTGAGGAACACTAATGTGTTAGATGCTAATAAATTGTAGGAAAAGAAGTGTGCTTCCAAGAATAAATTCCCAAATGCTCTAATTTAGCAGCTCCAAGGGAGGGAGCAGCGAGGTAGCCAAATGATAGGGCTATGGACAGCTCTAATACAAATTATGTAAAAATGAAATTTAGTGCTTAGAGTGGCATGAAATAGAAAAGAGGATGAACTTCCTAAGATAGGGAAGTGGAATTTGCACAATATGTGCAATGAAAGGTATCGAAGACATCTAGAAATTGACTTCATGAAGTCAAAATTAAAAGTTCCAAAGATGAATGGTTATATCGATAGAGGTTGAGACGACTCGAGAATGTTAGTGGGATTGAGATAGAGAAGGTGTCTCTAACAAGTTTAGCAAGAACTAAACCAATAAGAAGGGGAGAACCACCCTAGGTGGTCGAATGAATCTCTATACTGGAGAGACTATACTCCTTAGAGGATGGACAAGGCATGGTGACCCTTTAGTGTCAAACATTGATGAATATTAGGTGGGTGCCAAGGATCTCAGTGCCAAGGATGGAAAGGGTAATACATGTTAGTATTACTTTATAAAATGGTTTACCATTCGATGAGGACATCAAACTTTGTCTATAGGTGGTGGAGTTGTGAGACATAAAATCCCTAGGCTCAAGGAACGAGCACAAAATAAGCAATAAATGAACCTCTAAAAAAGGGGGATAAAAGGACCAACACATGACACGTGGAAGTGTCCGAGATGGAGTCCAAGATGAACACGAGATGGAGTCTGAGATGGACCCGAGAGGGAGTCCAAGATGGACCTGAGACAGAGTCCAAGATGGACCCAAGATGGACTCCGAGATGAATTGAGATGGAGTTTGAGATGGACCCAAGATAGAGTCCAAGATGAACCTGAGACGGAGTTCGAGATGGACCCGAGACAAAGTTCGAGATGGACCCGAGATGGAGTCCGAGATGGACCCGAGATGGAGTCTGAGATGGAGTTCAAGATGGAGTCCGAGATAGAACCGGAATCGAGACCGAGATCGAGTCCAAGTCAAAGTTCGAATACCAATACAGGCTGTTGGGTGAAAGCCCAAAGTGATCGCCAATGGACCCCAATGGAGCCAGTTGGCTAGGAAAGGCCAGTTTGGCCCAAGAAGGCTGTAACCAGGTGTTGGGTGATGGGATAACCACTAGGAAGTCCAAGGCTAGAGTGAATATGCACCAACAAGTGGGGTAGCTTGCTGAAGTGTTCAAGATCTAGCTCTAGTTCCCCCAGGAGATCAAATGGTCAATGCTCCTAGTCCAAGCGTGGGCAGCACTACCTACTTAAATACTGTGAGACACAAATCCTTAAGCCCCAAAGTGGAGCCGAAAGGGTGCCAAGTGGTAGTGGCCGAAGCGAAAGCCAAATGAGCATAACACATTTGGAATAAAAGCTCTCATTTGAGGAGTCCAAGATGAACCGAGATGGAGTCTAAGATGGACCTAAGATGGAATCCGAGATGGAGTCCGAGAAGGATCCAAGATGGAGTCCGAAGTCGAGACTGAGAACGAGACCGGGACCAAGACTGAAACCGAGACCAGGACCGAGACTGAGACTGGGACCGAGACCGAGACCGAGGCTGAGGCCGAGACCGAGCCCAAGCTCAAGGTCGAGTTCAAGTCCGAGTCCGAGTCCGAGTCCAAGTCCGAATCCGAGTTTAAGTCTAAGAGGGTGAAAGCCTAAACGTTCATCTCCCAGACCCTAGGGGGTTTGGTGAGCTCCAAAAGTATAGTAGGGGGAGGACTCCAGTGGAGCCAGTTTGGCCAAGAAAGGCTAGTTTGGCCCAAGAAGACTGTACCCAGGTGTTGGGTGATAGGATAACCACTGGGAAGTCCAAGGCTAGAGTAAATACAAACTAACAAGCGGGGTAGCTTGGTGAAGTCTTCAAGAGCCAGCTCTAGTTCCCCCAGGAAATCAAACAGCCGATGCTCCCAGTCCAAGTGTGGGTGGCACTACCTACTTGGTTACCTAGCGTGGCTCAATAGAACCTCGCTCTGAGCCCATGGCTAAAGCACCCAAAGGTGGAAGGTGGGGAGAGTACCTATGGGGCTTGCGTAGGGCCACGGTATTCCGAAATGTTGTCCCAAAGTCCCAGACTATGGAAAGGAAGAGGAATGATCCTCTGGTGTAGTGACCAATGATATGGTCATGTGGTGAGGAAGTCCCAAAGGATAGTGGGACTTAGTGGTCGGGCCTGTGGACCTTGTCCTAGTGGCAGTGTTGGCAAACACAGCCATGGACAGAAAAGGGACTTGATGGAGACTATAAAAGGGATATTGGAGAAGGTTATTCCCCATGTCGGCGGGCATCTTAAGGATGCTAAGGAGTGGACCTAGGATGGTCACTCATTGATGGATGGCCTAGTCTTTGAGAGTTGGGACTATGATGTAGGTGGTGTTGGACCATTGGTGTGACCATGGGGAATGAGCATGGCCTTAGCGTAATGGGCTAGTATGTCGGTGGTACCTTGGGGTGTCGGTCATGGGATTGAACATGTGGAGCACTAGGATGTATAGTAGGGATAGTGGGTAGGTCGAGTATAGCTGACCAACCTGAGGCATAGTCTAGCTCTTGCTTATGTGCCTGTCCTTGTTTTGCATCCGGCTTGGGTCTAAGCTCAAGTTCCATTCCATGCGAGCTAGTGGAGTACCCATGTCCTCACATTAGGCCACTAATATGCTAAAATAGCACTAGACTTCGTTTGGCTCTATTTTGCGTGCTTTTACTCTAGGACTGTTCCAAGTCACTCCGTGCCCCTATCCCTTCACTCCTTGGGCTATATGTTTGGGAGTTGCTCCATGGCTCGGTTCTATCACTCCCTGGCTCCATGCTTGGGAGTTTGGCACTGTTCCTTCGTTTAGTGGCCCAAGGCCCTAAAACTTAGGTTCCACACCATTGTTCTTTAGACATGTGGTATGTGACATCTAGCATCTGTCATGTGGCACAAAGAGGGTTTAGGTTCCACTTCGTGGTGTTATCCTATATTAAATCACCATAGGATAAAAGGTCAAAACCACGTGTGCTACATTTGGTATTAGAGGATGAGTCTCGGCAAGTACTATCCAATGAGATTGGGCAACTAGTCTTGTTGCATATGCAAATATGAAAATGATGATCCAAGTGGGTACACGTTTGGGTGCAAAGGCTTCACTTTGGTTCCTTGGTATGGATTTTGGTTACCTTTTTATACCTTATTATGTGAGCTTGCTCTTGGGCTCATAGGATGGAATAAGCTGTTCCGTTTGCACGAGTTTGTGCTTGGGCTCGTGAGTGAGGCACATTAGCAACTCAAGATTACACTTTGAGTTGGCAGGATTAATGTTAGCCTATCCGTGATTCCATGAGTTGTTTCTTGTACCATGGGAGAATGTAAACTTTCCCTGGGTTTGCTATGAGTGGTAAATAGGCTGGTCCGTAGCTATTTAGCACAGCACTAGTGGATCCTTCCTAGGCATGATTACAAGTGGATCAATCAAGACTATAGGGATGAGTCTATTGATTCAAGTAATCCTTGCCGTGCTCTCTCATAAACTTTTCTTGGATTGGACTAAAGGCAGTGCAAAAGCAAGCTTGAGGTTTAGTCAAATATGAGACCGAAAAGAAAGTCCTCAGGGATGAAGGATCAAACATATAAATCATCTTCTTTTCTTGGAGAGATGATTTGCAATGAGGTGTTAACTCATTAATCATGTTCACATCGTGCAATCAAGAGTCTCTATCTTGATGTATGTTGAGTATGATGGTCTTACAAATGGTGAGTTGTGGGATGGATAGCGGTGAAGTGCTAAACCATTTTTGTCTGGGCTTGCTATTGGAAGACTTAGGTTACAATACTCAATTCTTTTTCGGGGAACCTTGTTATTACTCCTTGAGTAACTTGGTGTTAGTTTAGTTTTGAGTTTGGTCAGAAAGAGAGTGACATGAGCTTGTCCGTGTTGTGAACAAAAGTTAATGGTCTTCGGTGTTGTAAATCTATATCGGTGGGGTGTGGCATTTATGTTGCATTTTGTCGAATCGAGTTGGCACATGATAGTCACATGAACATTTGTAGTAGTGACATGTGCATTGCTCATAGTGTTGCTCAATTGATGATCAAGTCATTGTGATACTTATATCATATCCATGTGATAGTGAGCAATGTGTTTACAAAGTTAATTGGTTAAACGATAATCAACCCCAAAGTGGTTGATAGTGAAGCTAGTCTACTTGCAAGTAGTAACATTGAAGTAGCTTCAACTAAGTTCTCCATAGTGTTCCATTATGCTAAGTTTAAGTTGGTAGCTTGTTTCCGTGAGAGTTTGCCTATAAAGTGTTGGAAAAAGGTTGTAGCATTCATTTGCTATAGCTTGTCAATTGATCTGTTAGCACTTGGAGTAGATTGTTGGATGGAGAAGGTGTGTAGTTGGGATATTGATATCACTAGCGCTTGTGTTAGTGGAAGTACCATTGTTATTTCGAGTGATGAGGAATTTTTCTTAGACCTTGATTTTTCATGTCATTTTTCTTGTTAGTGTTTTGACTTTACATTGAATCTTGAAAGCGATTGAAGAAGAATGTTAGTGCAGATGTCCGAAGATGTGGTTTGCGTGATCAAACCTTGGATGTTCATTTTGCATTTTACGGATGTCGATGGTGGAAATTGGAAATATGGGCAAAGATGTTTGATGCTTAAGCATATTGTTGGATCATGAGAATTTGTGTTGAGGTGAACCTATGTGAAGTTGTTTATAGGAGGAAGTTGGTTGAGTTTTGAAAGTTTGCAATCCTAGACCGAGAGACATTCTTTCTCTAGGATGGAAAATTTTTCCACAAATTTTCTTAGACTTTTCCAATGGTTGATCTATTGATTACTTTGCTCGAAAACCATTCCGTTTTCGTAAGCTAGTACAAACTAGTGAAGGGCTTGGAGTTGACTTTGGTTAGCTTAGACCCTAGTAGGTAGTTTGTATGATGCGGCCCAAAGGGGATGCTGACTTTTAAGGCTAAGGCGATTGAGTTGGATAGAGTCTAGAGTTGGTATAGAAAAATGGCCGTTGCGCTTTTCTAAGAAGGGTGACCCTTGTGCCTTTCTTTTATAGTGTTCTGCTTGGTTTCAGGTTGCACCTTGCATTTCATTAGACTCTATGAGAGTAGTAAGTTCTCACTGATCCTGATTTGGTCTTGGTGGTCTTTCACCTTGGATGAGGATAGTGATGTCCAACTTAGTTATTTGAAGTTGAGATGTTAGTACTCGTACTACAACTTTGTCTATGAGGAGGTTGTGTACCAATATGAGTCCATCTTACGGTCTTCACTTTTGTTTCAACTGAGTGTTGATCATGCATAGCTAGCCTTTTCAAGGCATGCTCAGAACTATTGGCTAAATGCATTAGTGAGCTTATTTCAGTTGAGTTAGATTCTAGTGTCATTTAGTTATATTTATCCATGAACCTTTATCTCATACTTGAGGTATTACGTTCATGTTGGATGAGTATATGACTAGATGACATGAGCTTAGGTCTTGTGAAGGCAAGTTGAAGAGTGGTTGTTGGTTGCTTTGCACTAAGTGATTACTTATAGACTTTGTCAAAAGACTATTGATACTTGCTTTGCTCATTGATGATTTAGCAATGATGGGCTTGCTTTACTGGATGGTGTTGCAGAGGATTGTGTCGTTAGACTTATATAGGTTTTCCATATTAGCATATCGATTCTACCTCTGTCGATATCATTTAGTGATATTTAGTCTATGGTGTTAGATTTCATTGAATCTTGGATGTGGTGATTCATTCCTTGATGATGTGTTATCTGTAACTGAGTTTTGCTAAAGGATTAGTCTCGGATACTAACTAAAGTATTTTTTACTTTGGTTAGCTTAGTTGCCAGAGAGTTTTTGGTGGTGAATCACTCTTGCTTCCTTCTAGCTTTACTATGGTGTTGATGGTATTGAAGTGATGCCTTGTCATTGACCATATTGATGTTGAGATTCAAGTGAAATGAGATGTCTCTCTCCAAATATTGATATTGAGTTTTATTAGTCTGTGAGACACAAAATTCCTAGGCCCCAAAATGGAGCCGGAAGGGCACCACGTGGTAGTGGCCGAAGTGAAAGCCAAATGAGCATAACACGTTTGGACTAAAAGCTCCGACTTGAAAGGTCGAGAGTGGGAGTGGAACTCCCAACAAAGTGCTCGAGGAATGAGCATGAAGAGAGCAATAAGCAAGACTCTAAAAAGGGACCCAAAAGGACAAACACATGACACATGGAAATGTCCGAGATGGACCCGAGATGGAGTCCGAGATGGAGTCCAAGATGGACCCAAGATGGAGTCTGAGATAGATCGAGACGGAGTCTGAGATGGAGTCCGAGATGGACCCGAGATGGAGTCCGAAATAGACCGAGACGAAGCCCGATGTGAGACACAAAATCCCTAGGCCCCAAAGTGGAGCCAAAAAGGGTGCCATGTGGTAGTGGCTGAAGCGAGAGCCAAACGAGCGTAACACGTTTGGACCAAAAGCTCCGACTTGAAAAGTCAAGAGCGGGAGTGGAACTCCCAACGAAGTGCTCGAGGAACGAGCACGAAGCGAGCAAAAAGCGAGGCTCCAAAAAGGGACCCAAAAGGACCAACACATGACACGTGGAAGAGTCTGAGATGGAGTCCGAGGTGGACCCGAGATGGACCCGAAATGGAGTCCGAGATGGAGTCCGAGATGGAGTCCGAGGTGGACCCGAGATGGACCCGAAATGGAGTCCGAGATGGAGTCTGAGATGGACCCGAGATGGAGTCCGAGATGTAGTCTGAGATGGAGTCCGAGATGGAGTCCGAGATGGAGTCCGAGGTGGACCCGAGATGGACCCGAGATGGAGTCCGAGATGGAGTCCGAGGTGGACCCGAGATGGACCCGAGATGGAGTCCGAGATGGAGTCCGAGGTGGACCCGAGATGGACCCGAGATGGAGTCCGAGATGGACCCGAAATGGAGTCCGAGATGGAGTCCGAGATGGAGTCTGAGGTGGACCCGAGATGGACCCGAAATGGAGTCCGAGATGGAGTCCGAGATGGATTCTGAGGTGGACCCGAGATGGACCCGAAATGGAGTCCGAGATGGAGTCCGAGATGGACCCGAGATGGAGTCCGAGATGGACCCAAAATGGAGTCTGAGATGGACCCGAGATGGAGTCTGAGATGGACCCGAGATGGAGTCCGAGATGGAGTTCGAGATGGAGTCCGAAGTCGAGACCGAGACCGAGACCGAGACCGAGACCGAGATCGGGACCGAGAACGAGACCGAGGCCGAGGCCGAGACCGAGCCCAAGCCCGAGTCCGAGTCCGAGTCCGAGTCCGAGTCCGAGTCTGAGAGGGTGAAAGCCCAAAGCGTTCGTCTCCCAGACCCTGGGGGGTTTGGTGAGCTCCAAAAGTATAGTAGGGGGAGGACTGCAGTGGAGCCAGTTTGGCCAGGAAAGGCCAGTTTGGCCCAGGAAGGCCAGACCCAGTGTTGGGTGATGAGCTGCCCATTGGGAAGTCCAAGACTAGAGTGAACACAGACCGACAAGCGGGGTAGCTTGGTGAAGTGTTCAAGAGCCGGCTCTAGTTCCCCCGGGAGATCGACTAGCCGATACTCCCAGTCCAAGTGTGGGTGGCACTACCTACTTGGATACCTGGTGTGGCTCAACGGAACCCGCTCTAAGCCCATGGCTAGAGCACCCAAGGGCAGAAGGCGAGGAGAGTACCCAGGTGGCTCGCGTAAGGCCACGGTGTTCCGAAATGTTGTCCCAAAGGCCCAGACTGTGGAAAGGAAGAGGAGCAGTCCTCTGGGGTAGTGATCAAGGACACAGTTGTGTGGTGAAGAAGTCCCAGAGGACCGTGGGACTTAGTGGTCGGGCCTGTGGGTCTCGATCCAGTGACAGTGTTGGCAAACACGGCTAGGGGCAGAAAGAGACTTAGTGGGGACTGACAGAGGGATATTGGGGAAGGCTATTTCCCTTGTCGGTGGGCATCCTAAGGATGCTAAGGAGTGGATCTCAGATGACCACTCACGGATGGTTTGCCTAGTCTTGGAGAGCCAAGACGGTGATGCAAGTGGTATTGGACTACTAGTTGTGAGACACAAAATCCCTAGGCCCCAAAGTGGAGCCGGAAGGGCGCCACATGGTAGTGGCCGAAGCGAGAGCCAAACGAGCGTAACACGTTTGGACCAAGAGCTCCGACTTGAAAAGTCAAGAGCGGGAGTGGAACTCCCAACGAAGTGCTCGAGGAACGAGCACGAAGCGAGCAAAAGGCGAGGCTCCAAAAAGGGACCCAAAAGGACCAACACATGACACGTGGGAGTGCCCGAGATGGACCCGAAATGGAGTCCGAGATGGACTCGAGTTGGAGTCCGAAGTGGAGTCCGAGATGGACTCGAGTTGGAGTCCGAGGTGGACCCGAGATGGACCCGAAATGGAGTCCGAGATGGACCCGAGATGGACCCGAAATGGAGTCCGAGATGGACCCGAGATGGAGTCCGAGATGGAGTCCGAGGTGGACCCGAGATGGACCCGAAATGGAGTCCGAGATGGAGTCCGAGATGGATCCGAGATGGAGTCCGAGGTGGACCCGAGATGGACCCGAAATGGAGTCCGAGATGGAGTCCGAGATGG
The DNA here is from genome assembly GCF_000143415.4 of Selaginella moellendorffii. Lineage (NCBI taxonomy): Eukaryota > Viridiplantae > Streptophyta > Lycopodiopsida > Selaginellales > Selaginellaceae > Selaginella > Selaginella moellendorffii. The sequence continues at coordinate 104,863 of NW_003314389.1, forward strand.
ACCCGAGATGGAGTCCGAGATGGAGTCCGAGATGGACCCGAGATGGAGTCCGAGATGGAGTCCGAGATGGAGTCCGAGATGGACCCGAGATGGAGTCCGAGATGGACCCAAGATGGACCCGAGATGGAGTCCGAGATGGAGTCCGAGATGGAGTCCGAGATGGAGTCCGAAGTCGAGACCGAGACCGGGACCGAGACCGGGACCGAGACCAAGACCGAGACCGAGATCGGGACCGAGACCGAGACCGAGGCCGAGGCCGAGACCGAGCCCGAGCCCGAGTCCGAGTCCGAATCCGAGTCCGAGTCCGAGTCCGAGTCCGAGTCCGAGTCCGGAGCCTGAGAGGGTGAAAGCCCAAAGCGTTCGTCTCCCAGACCCTGGGGGGTTTGGTGAGCCCCAAAAGTATAGTAAGGGGGAGGACTGCAGTGGAGCCAGTTTGGCCAGGAAAGGCCAGTTTGGCCCAGGAAGGCCAGACCCAGTGTTGGGTGATGAGCTGCCCACTGGGAAGTCCAAGACTAGAGTGAACACAGACCGACAAGCGGGGTAGCTTGGTGAAGTGTTCAAGAGCCGGCTCTAGTTCCCCCGGGAGATCGACTGGCCGATGCTCCCAGTCCAAGTGTGGGTGGCACTACCTACTTGGATACCAGGCGTGGCTCAACGGAACCCGCTCTAAGCCCATGGCTAGAGCACCTAAAGGCGATAGGTGGGGAGAGTACCCAGGTGGCTCGCGTAAGGCCATGGTGTTCCGAAATGTTGTCCCAAAGGCCCAGACTGTGGAAAGGAAGAGGAGCAGTCCTCTGGGGTAGTGACCAAGGACACAGTCATGTGGTGAGGAAGTCCCAGAGGACCGTGGGACTTAGTGGTCGGGCCTGTGGGCCTCGATCCAGTGGCAGTGTTGGCAAACACGGCCAGGGGCAGAAAGGGACTTGGTAGGAACTGACAAAGGGACTTTAGGGAAGGCAATTCCCCAGGTCTGTGGGCATCCTAAGGATGCTAAGGAGTGGATCTAGGATGACCACTCGTGGACACATGGCCCAGTCTTGGAGAGACGAGGTGGTGATGCAAGTGGTGTTGAACCACTAGTGCAGCAAAGGTGAATGGGCATGGCCTTAGCGTAACGGGCCGAGATGTCAGTGGTACCTTTGGGTGTCGGTCTCAGGACTGGACACGTGGAGCACTTGGACCAGGTGCAAGTGTGGAGTGGCATGGATGCCATTCATGGGGCTAGCAAGTCCCAAGTCCTGAATTGGACTGATGGAGGTTGTGAATGAGACTCCTCCAAGTGGTCGGAGGTGTGGTTAAGTGACTAAAGTAGAATGGAAAATTTAGTCGCTTACACTAGTGTGGCAAAGGTGATTGGGCATGGCCTTAGCATAACGGGCTGCTATGTCGGTGGTACCTTTGAGTGTCGGTCATGGGATTGGACACGTGGAGCACTTGGACCAAGTGCAAATGTTGAGTGGCATGGATGCCATTCTCGGGGCTAGCAAGTCCCAAGTCCTGGATTGGACTTATGGAGGTTGTGAATGAGACTCCTCCAAGTGGTCAGAGGTGTGGTTAAGTGACTAAAGTAGAATGGAAAATTTAGTCGCTTACAATTTGGTATCGGAGCTGTTCCTTAGTCCGACTTTTATTGGTGCTCAAGTATATCACCACTAGTGTTGGCATCGGAAGGTCCAAGGAGTGGGCCTATCCTTGAGGAGTAGCAAGTCGGGAAGACATGGCTTTCCATTACAGTTCATGTGTGAACTTGTAGACGAGGTGGTGGATAGAAAAGGGCCAATAATGGAACGACTTTGGGATCTTGGGAACAGTGCAAGGTTTTCCTCATTGAGTTGAGGATGTGATCCGGATGAGCATTTGTCTCAGCAAATTGGCTAAGGTTGTTGTGGTAAACAACTAAAGTTGGGATCACGGGAAAGATAGAGACTCCAAAACAATAAAGGAGTCACAAGATTATCCTCATATAGTTGAGGTTGGTGCTCATGAATGTGAGACCAGAGGTAATGACCGTGGGAGGTCAAATACGGAAGAGGACTCAAGTCCTTGAAATGGTAGTCGGGGCTACCTTTAATAAATGCTAGAACAACCCAAGGAGTTGGGGGGTGTACTTAGAGATGAGTGGTATTCTCATCGCATGGACAAGTAGTCCTAAGGGGCAAAAGTTGCCCCCAGAGAACAAAATCAAGTGTCGGAGTAACACTTGTGAAAATAGTCCTTTTGAGTAGGACAGGAATGCAAGAAGTGTATTCCAGTGAGCTAGTGCCTCACAAGTAAGACCTTACGGGTCTGTGGATTAGCCAAGTCCAAAACTGTTGGATGACTCAAGTAGAGTCAAGGGATGGTCCTAAATGGACTGATGGAAGCATTTGGACTGAGGTGTGTTGTACCCCACAAAGGATGGGGGGGGATCATAGGATCCAAGGATGAGAACAGAGGGTATCTCATCGATGGCAAAATGTGCCATGCTAAAGTTATGGGAAAGGTGTTCCCAAAAGAAAACAACTTTGACACAAAGTTGTGTGTGACCTCTATGGTGCAGTGCTAACGGATGGTTGGCATGAGAAAGGGCGGTGTTGGTCTTGGCAAAGACTTAGACACGAAGGGAAAGTGTCATAGAGGTAGGCTCGTGGAGCCGATGGTGTGGAGACACCAAATGTGCCAAGGTGTGATACCTTGAGGCTATGTTGGTGGGTTCATGAGAACCCCTTGCCAAAGGAATCCCAATGGAAATGGGAATGGCATAGCCTAAGCTGCAGAGCATGCAGTTGGAGTGTGGTGACCCAGATAATGATGGAGGTGTGAAAGCACCAAGCAATGAGTTGTAGGACTTGACAACTATGAGGCAACTAAGCAAGAGGTGCAAAATAACTAGTTAAACGGGTAGAAGGTAGCTACCCAAGACTTCTTAATAGCATAGGGAAGTCGGATATACCCTTACGGGGGATAAGTTGCTTGTGTTGCGATATAGTAAGTCAATGTCATAAAAGGAAATACTCATTATCAAGAAAGCCATCATTGGGACACCCGAACACTCTAGAACACCAGAAGGTGGTGTTTGATATCGCAAGGGCAATGGATAAAGCCCAAGGGACTAAATCCCTAGCGAATGATGGATAGAAGGTGCTATCCAAATGTCCAAGGTTGCGGGGACAGGAAAGGACTGTCTACCCGAGTTGAACAAAGCCAAAAATGGAATTTTGGCAAGGCTAGTGATGGGCATGTAAAGGCCCATAAGCAACAATGTAATCCCAGTGTGTGGGATTATAAGGTGAGCATACCCGGATTGAGGAACCACTCCCTGGGCTATTGGGTAGGTTCATCCCTAAGAATACTTGCTAAAGCATGATAGAAAGTGCAACGCTATCCTCCTGGTTTGGAGGAGAATGACCAAAGGAAAGGTGTGAAGCCAAAAAGCAAGAAGTAAGGGGATAGAACCGAACCATAGGAATCAAAGGGCATAACCAAGGTTGGTTATGCCAGCTGGGAGTGGAGAATCAAGTGGGGGCTCGAGGGTGTTGCCGCTAGCAACCATGATACCATGGAGAGTCTAAAATATGGAATTGTTCATGTTAAACTAGGTGGCATTTGGAAGGCTTGCAAAAAGGGAGGCCTTAGCAAGCTGAGGGATAGAGTTCCTTCAAGGTTCCCAAAGACGATTCTAGGTAGCTTAGTACCTAGAAAGGCCAAGTGTAAATGGTTCATGGAATGCGCGAAATCAGAGTGGCGCAGCAGAAGCGTGGTCTTGAAGCTTGCCATGAGGCAAGGCTATCAAGGTTAGGGAAGTAGTTCCCGAGTGTTCAAAGAGAGGGCTTTGAACGAAAGTCGATAGTCAAGGACTTTCACGCTTATGCAGGAACCATGTTACAGTGGTCGGAGGACTTGCCAAGCGAGATTGGCACGTCGGGGGAACAAATACCCTAGTTGAAGGTGATAACTTCAAAAAGGGTGGGCCATGGGGCCAAGCGTGGAGGAGTCCATGCATGATCACAGACATGTCAAGTGAGAGGACTTGGCAATGTGGAGGAACTAGGTTCCTAAGCTGTGATCTGTAGCGCGCTTTAAAAATATGTTGGTGCACTGGCGTGGGGAGTCACGCTAGGCATCTTGTGTGATGCCATCTGTAGATGCATATACGGAGGTTGGGTTCGAGTCCCGACCCTCTAGTGCTTGGGTTCGAGTCCCAAATCACTAGGGCGTGGTGATGGTTTGGAATATGAGGACACTCATATTTCGGTGGTCATGGACTCTCAGTGGGGAGACTGGTTTGGGCACACCACCAAGCGAGGGATGCCTCGAAGTCGTGATGCACGGTTATATTGCTTATTGTGAAAGCTCGGCATATCTAACTTGAACGCTTTGGTGCAAGTGGCACCAAGGACGTGGTGAGTGAGATGGGGACACCTAATCTCAGTTGCTATGGACCCTTGGCCGGAAGGGCTGGCTTGGGCGCACCGCCAAGTGTGGGGGATGCCCCCGGGGTCGTAGTTAACAAGTTAAAGGTCTGGAAGACCTAGTACCTATTGGCAAACCTGTTAAGGTGCCGAGGTGAGATCACTAGGTGATCTTGTGGCTAAATAAGGACAAAGTCCTTGTTTGGGTTAAGGAATAAGGTTCCTAGTTCAAAGTGTTGATTTGAACTATTGATTATGGTGTGGGTTGGTCAAGGTGACCAAGTGGGAAAAGCACCTTAGGGAAATGAGCTATGTCATTGCGATGGCATAGTGTGTCCAAGGAAAGTAGTCTCTAAAGAGACCCATGAGAGGGTCACAAAGGTGGGCCGAGGATAGAGCCCACAGCAGAAGATGCTAAAAGAGACTTACTAGGGGTGAACACCCTAGTCTTGGCAAAGCAGAGCCTTTGCTATGGAATCAAAAGAATATCTCAAGGAGGGAGGTAGAGATTCGATGTTGCTTGGTGCAACAATCAACGGATAGGAGCAGAAGATGAGTGGCCAAGATAGGGCCGTGGAATCCCTTGGAAGGAATCCAAGTGACAAAGTTAAGCGAGGAACACTAATGTGTTGGACGCTAATAAATTGCGGAAAAGGAAGTGTGTTTCCAAGGATGGATTCCGAATTGCTCCGATTTGGCGAAAGTGGAAGCTCCAAGAGAGGGAGCGGTAAGGTAGCCAAATGATGGGCGATGGACAACCCTAGCACAAGGTGTGATAAATGGAACTTAGTGCCCAAGGTGGCACGAAATAGAAGAGAGGATGATGGTGCCCTCAAGTAATGAACTTCCTAGGATAGGGAAGTGGAGTTGCACAATCTGTGCAATGCAAGGTGTTGGAGACACCTAGGAAATTGACTTCCAAAAGTCAAAAGAGTAAAAGTTCCAAGGTGCAAACATTCAATAGATGGAAATTGAGACTACTCGAGAAGGAGTAGTGGGATTGACTTAGAGAAGGGTCTCTAAGAGGTTTAGCAAGAACTAAACCAATAAAAGGAGAGAACCACTACATGTGGTCCAATAAGTCTCTAAGTTGGAGAGACTACCCTCCTTAGAGGATAGGCAAGGCATGGTGAGCCTTTGGTGTTAAACCATTGAGCATATACAACTAAATGACTCAAATCTATCATAGAAAACTACTAGCTAGGATTCTAGCTCCATTGGAAAAAAATAGATTAAAATAAATATAAAATAATTCCTAAAGAATTTTTTTTTTAGCAAACTTTTTTGTGATTCCTTTAGATATTACAATAATTTTTGAAATGAATAGTTTTAAATATTTTATGATATAGTTGTAAACCTTTATACGAATGATGGAGAGAGTAGTTTTTGGAATAATGTTTAGTGCTAATAAGTTAAAAGCATATTAAGAGCATAAACTAATACTAATACTATTTTAAAAGATTTTATAAGAAAAAAATAGAATAAACCAATTTTCATAATTATTAATCAAAAGTAACTCTTTTATATTTCTAATTTGCAAAAATTGTATTGAGTCTATGCATGACATGGAAGCCCACTTTACCCACTTTACCCAATTGGAAATTATTATTTAGAGGATTCTCCACTACACTATATGAGAAAAAAGATTGTCCACTCACATTCAAGCATAAAGCAATTGTTAAGTATAGTGTAATGTTTGTGTGTATTTAGAGAAAGAAGTGCTCCACCAAGGAGAAGAACAATGACTTGATTTACAAGAAAAGAGTATATTTGTTTGGAAAGTGTATGATTATTTTGGTTTACCCTTTATCAGAGAGATTAAAGTAGGTTCTGATTTACTGGGAATGTAGTTTAGCTTTCAAAGTTTCTACAGATAGGTGCTTATCCATTACATTACATAAAAGTGCACCCAGTCTGGGAAACATTGAGTGAACGTGAAGTCATTGCTCTTGGCATGGTAATGGTTTGAAGTTTCTTTCTGTAGCCTCTTACAAAGAACTTTCAACTTGTCCAAGTTTGATACTTATGTCAGCACTTGGGCTCTTAATGTTCCTAGAAGATTCTCATGCAACTAAATTCAACAGGTGGTAAAGATCATTTGGAGAAAAAACTGTATACCTCTAAGTCAGTGATAGACCTTGCTATGAGTGCCACAGTCTATGCTCTGATCCCTTACATAGCATTTCTTACACGGTCTTGATTGTGTCTGTAGAAAAATCTGGGATTCTAGATCAATTTGTCTCTACAGAAAAACAACCTTGCTGCTAGGACAAAAAAAAAAAAAAAAACCAACCACCAGATGGTTCTTCCAGGGCTTTTTGAGGGAAATAATAGTTCTTAGCTTCATTAATGCATTGTGTAGAGATGGGATATAAAAACAATAATTGATGTTATTATTTGTCTGTTTTGTAGCAAATGAATGTCAGACTTTGAGCGCAAGAAACTTGCCTGGTTGGCTCTGTTGTGCTCATTTGTGTGAGTCTCAAAGAGAGAGAGAAGTGAGTTTATAGGTCGCTGCAATTTTCTTCTGTCATGCCACATCCATAGAGAGATGAAATTTATGTGGAGATGCAGCAGCTGGACATGCAAATGAAAGGTACCTCTAAGACATCAAAGTGGACGGCATTTTTTGGATAAACAAGAAACAGATGTGCCACCTCCAATGCCAGAGCTGCGAACCGAATCGTCTTGGTCCATCAACCTTGAGGCACGACTGAATTGCCTGTGCAATGTAGGAAAGACATTGGAAAGGAGACAAGGGCTTGTTAGCCAGGAGCCTTTATCGTGTATACAATGATGGCCAGCTGATAATCCGGTTGGCAATAGGTTCAATGTACTTAGTTTAGCCTCCAAAACATTCTTGCAAGTTAAGCAAGAACCCAAGTTTGCCATACGAAGATCCCGCCAAGAACTGAGTAGCAAAGATGTGGTCCACATTTGCTCAGATTCTCAATGAATTCCACAAGACAATGTGGGAATCATCAAGCTTGTATAAGCCCATGCTCACCATTTGCATTTAATCTACTTTCTACATTGAAGATCCACCGAAAGCCATGTTTGCTTGAGGTTCTTTCTCTTGTTGTCTCACATCTTGTACAAAAGCTTGGAGATGGTGACGATCATGTGATATGGTGCTCAGCCAATGACACACACTTAGCAAAGATGCAAGCTCCACTTTGTTGCCAGGGGAGAAGATTCGACAATGCTGGAGAAGGATCATATCAGTGCTTTATTCATTCTATGCATTTTTCTGCCCAGCTTTTCCTGCATTTTGAATCAATTTGAGTGATTGATGAACTTGAAAAGCAAATGAAGAATCTCAGATACAAACAAATCAAGTTTATTATTCATACTTTGAATATATTTTGTCATAATTTAAAACAAAGTTATAACATAATTCGATCATATATAATTTTATTGTTATTTTAATATTTACATAATATAATATAAATATTATAGAGGTAAACATAATTTATAGATTATAAATATTCTAAATTAAATTATATATTTTGTGAATATACTTTAATCATAATAATTGGGAAACTTATTGTGACAGTGAATTAGTATGTAGTGAAGGAAAGTGACTTTGAGCTTGAACTGAGTAGTGGGCTTGTACTTGGCCTTCTTGACAGAAATGTTACTGTTATGTGTGTAGGTCAGAGTGCTCACTTAGAGCGAAGAGGAAAAGACATTAGCTATTTTTTTGTAGCCAGTCAAGGGCAGGAGACACCTTATAAATAATGTAGTATTACAACACAAATACAATTAAATCTGGCGCCACTTCACTTAATTTGTCCTCAGACATGTAAATATGGCCATGGCCACTATTCTTTGCTTGTCTTTCTTAGTTCTCTCTTTCTCTGCAAGTTGGTGAAGTTGGATTGGATCCTACCTAGTGTGTCACAATAATTGATACACGTCCATGGGTGTGACAATGCTCCTCATCTCCAGACTAATTGGATTTGTACAGCACCGTGCCCCTGTAGAGAAATGCATGGTCATCACCACCACTTCTAGAGCTGCTGCTCTGGATCACCGCCACCACGTTGAAGCTCACCTTGCCACTGGGTTGAGCAGAAATGGCTCCAAAGTGATAGAGCAAACCAGTGACCTCATCAATCTCTGCTGCTTGTGGGTGATGGCTGACCCTGCAAGATCTTCGTCCCTGTCCCTTGCACTGCCCTTCTCACCTGGCCGCTACATACATGTGACTGATCCCAAACTCCTAGTGGAGAATTCTCATGGCCTTGAGATCTTCTTGCTGGTGGTGGTGGTGGTGCTGCTGCTGCTGTGATTCTGACTCCAAATTTCCTCTCTCTCTCTCTCTCTCTCTCTCTCTCTCCAGCCACTGTTGTCGTTTATCAGATAGCGATATATAGTGGTGCTCAAATTTTGTATCCTGGATCCACATGAGAATGAAAGAGCAAGACTTACCTGTAGCATTAAGTCATCTCTACCATTGGGACTTGTAGATAGCCTTTCTGTCACCATACTACTGTAAAAAACTGTGACAAAATCATACCCCAACCGAAGAATTTCCTCTAGCTTTGATAGCAAAACTTACAAAGCACTATAATTACCTGTATCCCAAGATATTCACTGACTTTCTCCAAAAAGAATAGATATCAAAGGTTCCACTCTGTAATCAGGATGAAAGGATAAATGTAAATGCTGCTCACACAAAAGTATATTGATACCTGTAGGTGACAGGATCATATGGGTGAAATATGTTTATCATTTGCCTGGATGCTAGCTTCTTTTCTTCAATGCCTTCATCTTGCCAGTCATGACCTGTTGTTATGCATTCCAAGTACACATTCCAAGTATACATTCCAGAGACTCAGAAACAGTGGTGATACAACTGTGAAAAAAGTGAGAAAGAAACTTATCAACAGTGAAGAATCAAGGAGCTTGCTCTCCTTGTTTCATTCCCAATGCTGTGCAGTGACACGAGAGAGAGTCAAACATGAAACCCACAGATATGAACAGCCATCATCATCATACTCCCTTATTTAAACGTGCTATTGGCATATGGCATCCGGCGTCTTTTATTCCATTTTTAGAATATTATTTCTGAATATACTTATAATCTAACGGTTCAAATTCAAAAACTTGAAATAAATGGCATAGATCAAGTGCCAAAGGGGTAGCAACGCTTCAATGTGATTTTAATGACGCTCCAAATCAAGTGAAATTTTTTAGGGCGATCGGGCAGATTGGGGCAAACATGGGGCGAGAGGAGCATCGCTGCAAAAAGAGCATGGATGCTGCCATCCTCGAGGACCGGGCCTTCATCCAGAACGAGGCCAAGGAGAAAATGGGAGGAGTAAACAGGTGGCGTTCCTGTGTCACAGACATCGAGTCCCACGAGTGACTCTGGTTTCGGCTGGATGTGTTTGTGTCGAATCAAGAGCAGGTGATGGAGCGGCCACTGCTCAATCTCATGATGAAGTACGCCTACACCACGACTTGGCTGTGGGACGCTCCTGCCATGCTATAAGTTGGTACATGGAAGGTAAACTTCACTGGATTCCACTTCAGCCTCCATTGTTTGTTCTTGTAGATGGGGAAGATCTCCAAGAATTGGCTGCAATGTCTTCAAATTCCAGTGCCCTGGATTGAGTTGGCCATTGCGTACTATTCTGCTGTCAAAAGGATCATCCTATAGAGGCGAGAACTGGCTGGTTCACAAATTTTGTGATTTACAACTGTTTTACAGTTTTGGAGCCAATTGAAATATCCAGTGTTTTTAATGAGAGCTGATGCATCCCCAAACGGAGATTGTAAGGTGTTGCTGTTTTCCTGGATGGAAACTCTTCCGTCGTAGCATCCAGTTGGGACTTGGTAATACTTTTCTCTCCATCTTAGAACTTGATAAAAGATGCTAAACTTACCATGACGGTTGAATCTCTGGCAGCTATGGCAAGAGTGTCAGCGCAGGAGACAACACCAGGACAAAAATGAAGCTCTTGGCAGACATGAGGCTTGGAAGGGACAACTTTTACACTTTACTTCCATCAGTCGAGAAGAACCGATCCATCACAGTCCTGAAGAACAGCAAAGTTAGAAGACAAGAATTTAAATCTTGCAAAGCTACTCCTGTCGATGAAACAGTCGTGGAAGTGCAAGCGAAGAACTCCTGCTGGTATCGTCCTGTCCCAATCGGTGTGCTTGCTCAGAGTGTCCCTGATGATTCTCTTGGCTTGAGGACAGGATCTCGAGTAACTGTGGTAGCCATTCTTGTATCCTCCACTCTCATCATGATCCAAAACACTAGCTCAGAGACAGCAGAAGCAAAACCAAAATGTTCCCTCTCCAACTTCCCATCCTCAGGTATTGCAGGTTGGCATGTCTTCTTCCTCCTCGAATTTTCTTGGCAGTAATCGATGATCTGAAGATGAGAGTCGTTCCGTGATGAAGTGGGTCACTGATACAAGGCTCTTATAGTCCAGGTTAAGCCGTCACAAACCGTGTCTGCTGCCTCTAATGAGTGTTTCCATGCTTAAGAAATCCTTTGACATCATCCAAATCCAGGGAAGCTAGCGCTCATAGTTTGACAAAGTTGAACCTCTGCACAAGAAATAGGAAAATTCAGCCAACTAAAGAAAGGTTCTGAAAGGACATATGTCTGTAGGCCGCATTTTCTATTCCATTTCCAAGCTTTCACTTTGTTCTGTTTCTTAAGATTTTTGCTTTTTCTTCTTCTTCACGATGTTCTGCCCTTCTTTTTCTTCTTGTTTTCCTTCTTTTGGTATATGACGCTCAATGGTCAATGCTAAAAGTATAATGGGTAACGAGATATGGGTCCGACGAGCTTGCCAAGCTTCAAATCTTCATTGTCGTCCATTACTTCTTTGCTGGCTATAGGTGAATATTTATTATTAGTGCTATTATTACTTTATCTGGTGTTTGTAGGAGGACTGCCTTGGATCCCAACAGCACAGTTTCTTGCCACAACAGAGGCCATGAGTTTTCAAATCTGTAAGAGTTTAAAAAGTTTTGTAATTATAAAAGAAAAAAGTACTATACTGAACTGTACCTTGATCTTAGTGAATCAAAATAGCTTTTTCTCCTGGCTATGGAATGGGCACTTATTTTTGTTCTCTACCTACCCGCTTTATTCCTATCTTGCAGTACTATTATAGCAGAGACTCCAGCTCTGCTGGAATATAAATTGATACCAGAGCATTGATGAGCATCCTGCAGCTCAGCCAGAACTTTTTTTTTTGTCAAGGATATTTCACCTTATGATATGTTTGACTTTGCAGGTTGAGCTTGATTCCGAAGGAGCACATATGTACAATGCTGCTGTTGCTCTTCGCGACACTATGATCGAGCTTGAGGTCGCAATAGAAGGTGGAAAGGACAGCTTGTCAATGGCTGCTCAAGCAGGTGGTGAAACTGTCAAGGCACCTGGGAATCTCGTCATTAGTACACCAAACAGTTCTCTTTTCTCGTGAGCTTACATTCTTCCTTTTTTCTTCCAAAAGGTACTCCGACACTAGAGCATACCGTCAATCCAAGCTCGCAAACATCTTCCACGCCAAAGAACTGGCAATGAGATTCAAGGTATTCGTCTAATGCTTTGAAATCTCTCCCGCCTTTCTCTTTCGTCAATGCTTTCTCTTTCACTGATTAAGCCGAAGGAGTTGACATCACAGCCAACGCTGTTCATCCAGGGTTTATAATGACACCTTTGATGCGGTACACATTCTACATAATGAGTTTGTCTCTTTGCCTTGTCATTGTTTTTGGTTACTTATGGAACTTTGATCTTCATGCAGGGGTTCTCAAGTTCTTCTCCAGCTTCCTTTGGAAAAATGTGCCATAGGTAAGAAGAATTCTCCCAATAATCTGGAAGTTTTTTGTGACTAATATGTGATCGATCTCTCAGGGCGCTGCTACAACGTGATACGTGGCTTTACATCCAAGCCTCAAGGACGTCACTGGGCAATACTTCGTGGATTCCAACAAATCCAACTGTAGCGCTTATGGCAGAGATCCCGAGCTCGCTCACAAGCTATGGACCTTCTCCCAGGAGTTTATAGACAAGCATTCTCCATCCTAAAGGTAAAAGGTTGATGGTGCTAGAGAGTGAGCGAGCAAACGAGGACAACTCGGCAATGATTTGTGGATAGACTGTATTTACTCTTCTCGAAAGCTCGAGCTCGAGCTTGATCAAAAGTAAGACGCGTTGCCTACATTGCACATGACTAAAACTTTGGTTTCGAGCATGTTGTCCATCGCGTACTTGACACCCTCTCGTTGGATTCCAGAGTCTTTGATCCCACCATATGGCTGGCTATCAACGCACATGCTTGGCGAATCGTTGAGGCAAACTCCTCCAGCCTGTGAGGATCAAATAATTATCAAACAGTTGATCAATACTTTCTATATCTCAAATGCAAAGCTACCTCTATATGCTGAAATGCATAGAAGGCCTTGTTTAGATCACACGTAAAGACGCCGGCTTGGAGACTGTGATGCGTGTTGTTAGCTTCCATCACGGCTTCCTTGAAATCACTGCGTCACCACCGTTTAAGTTTAGAGAAAAACAAAGGAAGTAAAGAAGAACTTCAGTGGCTAAGAAACTTTGAGAGCTGACTTGTATGAGTAGAGAAGGATCACAGGACCGAAAATCTCTTCCTTCCTTCTGTCCGTGTCAAAGGGAGCATCTTCCAGGATCATTGGCTCCATGAAAGCTCCCTTTGCTTACCACCAACTAGAAGTTTGGTGCCTGCCTTCACTGCCTCGTTCACGCTCTTCTCCACTATAGCTGCTGATGACTCGGATATCATGGGCCCAATTGACGTGTCATCTTGGTGATCTCCACCTTTGAGTTTCTTAACAGCAGCGATCAATGCATCGTTCACCTACACAACCAGCACCAAATACGTTAGATCAAAGCTCGATTTGTGAACAAAGAATATAATAGAATTTAAAGACAAGTGTCGAATACCTCACCTTTCACCTAAAGACGCTGCATGTGAATGCACAACTGGCCACTCTGATAGAATCCCTCATGGACCAACCTAGCGATTGTACCTTCCAAGTCTGGAATGAGAACTTCCACTAAGCATGGAGCATTGCCTCCCAGCTCCATAACCACCTCTAAGAGGAATCAAAGAAGTTGAAGAAAGTGAAGCTCCAATCGAAGGAAGATATAATTAAATATCATTATATTTTAGTATGAATAATTTTCTAAACCAATTTTAGTCTTAAAGATTAGCATTTTCTACAACATCGATCTTACAACTGATATAAATCCCAGCTGAAAATATGTTTCTTTTTTAATAATTTTATTTAAAAAAAGTTTTTATATTTTATGTAGATAATGGTATTATATAGTATTTAATAAATACAAAAATTTCTTACAGTTAGACAGAAGCAGTGGTTCTTGCAATATAAAATATATTTTAATTATTCATGTATATAGTATTATTTTAGATCTAATTATATAATTTTTAGTTTTATGTACAATAAAATCTAGGTTTGAAAAATCTAATTTAAAATACAAGAGAATGATGAAGTAGAGTGGATAAAATAAATTTTTTAAACAATATTTAAAAAATTAAATCTTATTATGAATATAATAATGTTATTTTTTATGTTAATTGCTAACATTTCCTACTAGATTGATTTACTGGTAGTATTGTGTAACTAATTGTAATCAATAGTGGTATACTTTCATTAACAACAATTCAATCCTAGAAAAAATCAAATACAGCTTCTTTACAAAACATAAACAAACTAAACCCACTATGAAGGAAATCCTTCAAACTTTTTCATCATAATAATTTTATTTTTATTTCCAAACTATTATAATCTAATTATTTATTTTAATCTTATATTTTACTTCAATATCTATAAAAACAATTACATGCTTTTGTTATATATGCTAAGTCCACTTATAATATAAATATATTCCCACCTTCTTCAAATATATATATAAAAATATTTTTCTCAAACGAAATTATATGATACTCCTAAAAGTTTGTATTTAGGACTTTTGAACAAGGTGTGTTATTTAGAATTTTTATTTTTTAACTCCAAGAGATGTAAATAGTGGCAAAAAAAATTAAGTGTTATAGATGGGTTTTACAAGATGACAAATATATTAAAAAAAAACTGAAAGGTGGATTTGAATGTTAATAAAAAAAATATTTAGACTATATATATTTTAGTTTAAAACCAGATAGTGGAGTATTTGAAGCAAGTAATAAAATAAAAGAGTGTTATTGTTATGAAATATAAATTAGTAATTATATTAGAAACTAATTTATCTTTTCTATACAGAGAATGAACTTAACATGAATATACTTAAAGAAAATGAAAAAAATGTCATTAGTTATGGAGGATTTTTATAATTGTAAATAATTTTAAAAATCATATTTAGTCAACAAGAGTAGAGTTTTCTACAACATTCATTTTAAAATTAATATAAATTATAAGAGTAAATATTATTTTTATAAATGTTTTGATAAGTAGATGCTACATTTGTGTTATAAAACAATAATACATTTTATATTATTTCAATCATAGAATAAATGTTATTAAAGTTTTATTATATATTAGTATGATATCTAATTATATAATTTTTTTAAGTTGTTTAAAATTCAAGGATAAAAAATTTATGTTTTAATAAAATAAAGTAAAGAATAAAAAGCAATGGTAGCACTTTACTCACAAATGGCAAACTTAATACTACAATATTTTTCTCTAAATTAGAAATATAAATTGAAATAGTGAATTCCTAAATTTTTCTTATATAATACATAATACATATGAATATTAATATTTTCATAGTAATGTGTTAGATCCATGTTTATGTTTAAAACAATAATAATTTTATAAGCTATATTAATATGTGATCATGTTCACCTTTATATAATTGCTTATTAGTGAGTAGTGTTGAATAAGTTAATAGTAATTTATTTTTTATTGGAGTCCATAGCTTTATCATAAAGCATTATTACAGTTTTTTGTTAAGATGAACATTATATCTACTTTAAGTATATTTTTAAATGTAAAAACAAATATATAATAGAAATTTTATTATTCTTTAGTAAACTATGCAATTTAGAGGCAATATTACAGTTAAGTAAAAATTAATGTTAAAGGTATTATTACAGTTCAGATAAAAACACTTTAGCTCAATATGCAATCAAAATTATAATTTCCCAAAATTAACCTATTATGTTTTGTTAGTATACATTTTTTTTTAATG
Source organism: Selaginella moellendorffii (assembly GCF_000143415.4). Lineage (NCBI taxonomy): Eukaryota > Viridiplantae > Streptophyta > Lycopodiopsida > Selaginellales > Selaginellaceae > Selaginella > Selaginella moellendorffii. The sequence continues at coordinate 120,481 of NW_003314389.1, forward strand.
AGCATTTAATTTATTTTAAATCATGGCAGCAATCTTGTAAATGTGTTAAGGTTTTTGTACTTTTTTATAAAGGCAATAGAAGAATTCAATTTCGAATTTAGTGATGATTAAAATATGATCTTATCTTCCCAAACATTTGCATCATTATCTAATTGCATTATTTTCCATTTCTCTGCAGATGAATAGTTGCAAAATTAAGATAAATTTAACCTTGCATACAATCAAAATTTATAACATTGAACAATTAAAAATGAAGATCTATTTATCTTGGGTATGATATATCTCCCTGAAAATATTTCAGCATACTCATTGTTCTATAGAACAAAACCTTTACAGAACAAAGAGTATTTTATTGATTCAATACTATATTATTAAAATTAAACATAATTTTGTTGTGCAAAGATGGTATATAGTAGATACAATAGAAAATACAGTACAAGACTAGAATAGAAGACTTCACTCAACAAAGAGAATTTTAAATATAAACTACTCATTGCTATCTCTTATGGCTTGACATCCAGATGATAAATATTCCAAACCATCTTCAGTTCCACCAACTAATAAATCATAATGATATAACAAATGCACGATACAATGAATATAGATGGTAGTAAATTCTTGACAAATTAACCTTGTATGCATTTAAAATAGTAAGTTTGCCAACCAAGATACATTCCCAGCAGAGCTGGGATCCTTGCTATGGCAAGAGAGCACGGGTCTTAGGAGAGTGATGGTTATAAGCTTTCATTCATGAGGGTGTAAACTTACAAAAGAAGTATGGTGGATTATATGCAACAAAAAAGAATAATTTGAAAGATGATATATATAAAATTAAATATAAAGGGAAAGGATTTTTAAATAAAAGTGCACATTTTATTCCAATTGGTTAAGGGTATTAGGATACTCGGGGGTTTAATATCTTAGGGTTAGAGTAGGATGACCTCCCAAAATGTTGAAATTCCAGAGTTTTCTCAAATAAAACAAAACGTGGTAGCAAGCTAGATAGATTTATTTATGTATGTTTTAAAATGTTAAACCAGACATATAATAGAAATTCTATTTTTATTTAGTAAAGTGTGAATGTTAGAGGCATCATTATAGTTCACATAAAAGGAATTTAACTCAGTATGCAATTAAAATTATAATTTCTCTAAACTAATCTATTATTTTTTGGTAGTCTATGATTCTTTGGTTTTGTGAAAATTTATTGCTTTTAAAGCATGACAGCAATCCTGTAGATGTATTTAGGGTTGTGCATTTTTAAATAAAGACAATAAAAACATCAAATTCAAATTTAATGACAATAAAAAATGATTTTACTTCCCCAACATGCATTATTATTTATTTACATTATTGTACATTTCTTTGGAGATGAATACTAGGAAATTTTAGATAAATTTAACTTTATATATAATAAAATTTTCTAATATTGTAAAATTAGAAAAGAAGAATTAATTATCTTGGGTATGTTATATCTCCTAGTGGAGCTGGGGTCTCTGCTAAGATTATGGATTCTGTTATAACTACTGAACTCTGTAATACACTATTATATGATATTTACATAATGTAAGATGGATGTTGTAGAAAATGCTAATCTTGAAGACTGAAATACTTAGTCTGAGAGTTCTAAGACCACATATATAGATTAATATATATAATCTAGCAGTGATAATGTTATTATACTCTATTAATTATAGTACCATAAAAAAATATAACAATATTATTATTTAAGTGCTAGATCTATGTTTATAAAATATATTAATATGTCTTATAATCTATGTTTGTTGATAATCATGTTCTCCTTTAGATAGTTGCTGTGTTTAATAATTTAATTTTAATTTTATGATTGAACTGAAATTTTCTAGATCTTAATAATCTTATAATTTTCTATAATATGTGGTCTGAGAGTTCTAAGCAATTTTCTGGCTCTTCCTCATTTTTTTTCTCTCTTTTGTGTTTGGTAGTATGCTCATCAAACGCATGTGTAGCACTGGTGCAACAAAAAAGAGGACACCATCTGCAAGATTTGTCAGCAGGTACATCATCTGTTGTCATGTTTGCTGATTTGCTGATTAAGAATCTTTTCTTTACTTATTATATGTTATCTCTCAATTCCATTCTCACTTGGAGGACTTGGGCAGTTACTATTTGATCACTTTCAAATGACTGCCTAGATTAAAACACATGGTAAAAGGGTTGAAATGCTTTTATTCATTTTTTGTGACGGTTTTGCCCCATAAAGAGGCACTTGTACAGGAGGAGCTCATTGTTTGTGGATGCAAGGCCACCTGTGTCTTGCTGAATCCAGGAGCAAAGTTGACTGAAGAGCTCGAGTGATGTCTTCCTTCAAAGGCATCCCAATGGTATGGAGTTGTATGGCATTGAGTCATGTAGAGCTGTGCATGGCCAGAATGCCAGTCTTTTGCATTTAAACAATTGATATCAAGAGAAAGAAATTATATCTTATAACAATTGATATAATATCATTTGAACTTGTATATAATCAAAATTTTTAACATTGTAAAATTAGAAAAGAAGATCTTGGGTATGCTATATCTCCCAGCGGAGCTGGGGTCTCTGCTAGTCATACTCATATATTTAAACGGAATAGCCGGTATAATAATAGCATATGCTGGCGTCACTTATTCGGGTCATATGCCAAAATCTAAGGCTTGAGATTAAACAATGGGGAGTCGTGACTTTTGGGATCATAAAAACTTTTAATTGTCTTTTAGGGCGCGTGAGCACGAGGAGAGAGCGTCGATCATCGCTTGTGGGAAGGTACTCTCTCTCTCTCTCTCTCTCTCTCTCTGTCTCTGTGTGTGTGTGTGTGTTTGATGCGGTCTGCTTTGCAGATTGGATTACAAGGGGATTCACGTTGTCATCGGTTCTTCACTCTTCTGGTGGGATTGCGCAGGGACGTACACCTGGAGCAAGCCTGTGATGAAAGGAACGCACCCTTCTCCTCGAGACAGCCACAGCTCAACGGCTGTCGGGTCTAAGCTCTATGTGTTTGGTGGTACCGATGGAACCAGCCCGCTCAACGATCTCTTTGTTTTGGATACTGGTAAGCTCTGAGTTCTATCGAATTTTTTTTCTTGTTCTTATCACCTGATGCAGCTACCAACACCTGGGGGAAACCTGACGTTTTTGGTGATGTTCCTGCTCCGAGAGAAGGACATAGCGCGTCTCTCATCGGTGACAACCTGTTTGTGTTTGGGGGATGTGGGAAATCCAGCGATCCCTCAGAGGAGTAGTACTACAATGACCTCCATGTTTTGAACACGAGTAATATCCTGTTATCTTTCCTTGTTTTCTTCTAAACTTTTTTTTTTCCTGTAGATACTTTTGTCTGGAAGAAGATTTCTACCACTGGAGTCTCGCCTATTCCTCAGGATAGCCATACCTGCTCTTTTTATAAGAACTGTTTCGTTGT
>NW_003314389.1:124386-127274 GCF_000143415.4 Selaginella moellendorffii
GCTTCATGAATTTACGGGACAGCAATGCTGCTTCTCGATCTTCCTCGCATTCGTTATTATTCTTCCAGAACTTGGTAGCCACAATTTTTCACTAAATTCTAAAACAAGTACTGACTAAAGTCACACAGATACCCAAGTTCATTCAAAAATCTGGACCGCATAAGGTGCTGGTATAGTAACATAAACAAAATCCTACGATGCTAATCAAAATCTCTCTCTTTTGCACTTCTTTTTAGGTGAAAGTTATTCTTTTTTCTGACACAGGAGAGCATGCACTTCCATTTGTAAGAGAAGCGGCCAAGAAGTACTCCGAGTTGACGTCTTTCGGATGTGTTTTGTGGAGGCAAGAGGGAGGCTCGATTTGGAAAAGCCGGTAGTTTTAGTGATAATCACGTGAATTGATTCATGCTTTTGCGTGTGAAGCAGGCTTGGATTAGAGTTGGCACCGGCAGTAGTTTTCATCAAAGACCCAGGTGTCCAGCCCATAATTGTTTATGGTAAGAATCTTCTTTTCGGCAGCTTTGAGATGATTTCTTTCCCTTTGCAGGTAAATTGACCCGTGACTCCTTCATGGAAACTGTGGAAGAATATATGGTAAGTACTACGTAGGCTCTTCCTCCTTTTGCTATCTTTTGAATTGCAATTTGATGTGCCTGCTTTTATTTCTTCCTCAGCTGCAAAGCATCACGGTTCCAAACTTGGATGTGATCCCGCAGACTTCTCCGCAGCTGGAAAAGATGTAGAAACATGGTACTGCAATGTGGTTGCTGGAAGGCCTGGTTTTCAGCTTGATCAACTCCGCAGTGTAAGATTTTTCTTTCCTATTGTTTCTAGCTGACGAGTTTCTCATATTAGACGATGAGGATCGTGCAAGATGAGCTCGTAAGTGAAGACATTGATAGCCACAATTTTGCTGCTGCCACTGCATACAAAGACAAGCGTTTGAGCCTATCATGGCTTGACAACGAAATGCAAAAGGTGGATACTTATATAGCTCTCTGGTTAATTAATCCTCGTTTTTGTGCAGAAATTTTGCTATTACTGCCTCGGTTCTGAACCCGTCCATGAGACTTGTGGGTGGAGGCAGTACCAAGAGCAAGACGTGGCAAGGATTTTGATGATACATTTTAGAAGAGATCCAAACTGTCAAAAGCCGGTGGTGAAGAGAATCAATACCTGGTGGCATTTGGATGATGAGGAGCAAGATTTAGCCTTGATGCTTATTGCTCCATACAGTGGTGCAAATGAAATCTCGGAGGTTGGTTGGTTTCACTTAGACTTCTTTCTCTTTTCTTCTCTCTTTTTTGCTATAAGAAAGAGTATTTTTGCAGGTTTTATCGTGGATTTCTAATAGTGTTCACACAAATGAAATTCCATTCTTTGTAAGTGTTGTGGTGTTTCGAAAGTTTGGAGAACTCTTGACTGTGGGATTTTGTTAGAATACTAAGTCGGTGACTGCGTTAATACCCAATGAGCAAGAAGTCTCGATGCTCTCTTCAACACAGAATGCTGTGAGTGGAATGAGGAAATTTATAAATAAAAGTTTGTCTAGAAATCACAGATTGCATGTTATTAGCTTCTATGCACTGTTTAGCAGAACAAAAAGGTAACACTACATTTAATAAAGTATGCATGACTGTAATCTTGTAAGTTTGTTGATGTTTCTTGTAAGAAAATTATAAATTGAGCTAAAGGACAAAAGAAAATGTAATTCAAAATAAATATATTACATAAACAATAAAAAATAAAAAACATATATTCTAGAAGGAACTAAATTTTCTTTTCAAGATAAGAGCTTCAAGTAGACTTGTTACATAGTTAGAGAATTTTTTCTGAGAGTTCATATCAACTTTCTTTCTAAGCATTATTGGTTGTACAAACTTTTGGTTCCATACTAGAGTGAATGGCTGGTTGGATACCTCATGGGTTGAGAGGGAACAAGGCCCCATAGTAGCCATCCATTATGCTCGGGAGGTTGCAAGTGGACGACACTCCTGGAATCTAACAAAAAAGAACAAGACATTACTAGCAATCACAACTTGAACAGATGTGTAGGAAGCTGGTATATCTGTCGCATGTAGCCATAAAGATTCGAAAACTCCAACAACTTTCACTTGGAGCACTTGAAAAGAATGTGGTAGACAGCATCAAACCTGTACAATGTCATGAACAGCCAGATGTCTGCGAGAGTGAGCAAGTCGCCACACAAAGATCTTGAGCACTGAAGGTGTTTCTCAACAGTTTTGAGTTGTTCCCTGTATTATAGAATTAAAAATGAACAATTTTAGAATGGATTAGCAATGGATTTAAAGAAGATAGCAGAAAAAGAGATGCTAAGAGATAGCAAGCTTGTGATAAAGAAGAGATTGAGCTTGCAATCTTGATAAGCAGGCTTGAACCACTTACACAGATATCCCAAGAAAACAAAAGTCGTGATGTAGCACACTAAAGACACAGCAAGGCATTATACCTGTGAAGTGTGCATCTTGTTCTATGTATAAAAGGTAAAGAAACGAAGAAGAACATTACCAGAACTGACTATCTTTGGCAATCCATGAAGCATTCCAGTTGTATGTCGAGAGTCTTCCTGCCAGAAGACGAAAGAAACTATGGTTATAAATCCAAGAGAAAAGCATTAGATTTACCATCAGCATCCACAGTGTCATTGGGAAGAAGGATGAGGCAAAGCACAGTGAGACCAGACCAGACGATAAGAGCTTGATCATTCAGTTGCCATGATGCCAAGAGTCCTTGTGATTGCTTTGGTACTTCCCAAAGCTCATGCATAGAACAGCTTGTGTGCCAAAAAAAAAATCCTTGCCAGGTGAGAAGTGATTGATCCCCGCCACAAGCGAAAAAAAGTAGGTGTTGTCGCAAATCACAAGAAC
>NW_003314389.1:127655-129031 GCF_000143415.4 Selaginella moellendorffii
GCTGTTTTACAATTTTGGAGCCGATTGAAATATCCAGTGTTTGCTCGAAATTTCCCAGCAAAGAGCGCCCTGGCAATGCAGCAGCTTTGTGCACAAGTTATCATCACTGTAGCCACTAATATACGTGACCAGCCGCTCAATCGATCAGATGCCATAGCTGAGTGCCAATGCCATACCATTTAGGGGTTCTTCCTCCTCCAAGTTGTCCAGATAGCCAGCTAAGTAAATCCCAGGCTGTTCACTGGGAATCCACAGCAGCGTGGCAGTCACTGCCTTGCTGACATTCTCGAGTTTTCTCAACAAGTGGTACCATGAGACGGTGCTCAAACCAGGACAGCCTCCACTTCTACTGGGATCTTTGGCAACGTGTCTGCTTTTCTCAGAGGCTTCAAGTCTGGAAAACCGACTACATTGCAAAGTTGAGTGATCTTGTACTTTCTTTCGCTTGTTTAGCTGTTGCTTTTTCTTGGTTTCAGGTACAATCGAGTGGGTTTTACAAGGCGTTTCTGTTATGGCAGCATGCAAATTTGTAAAGACAGTTTTGAAACAGGATGGCCGGAGAGCACTGCTGTGAAAGAGCCACTTGAAGCTCCAAGCCTGCTGTGAACAATCCCAAAGCTCTCAAGCAGTATGTGCCCCTCATCGTCAACAACATAAAAGCGTGCCTTGCAAGGTGGTCTATGCAGGATAAGATCGTTCTTCTTACCGGTAAGCAATTGTCTTAGTTTTCTTGTTGACACTGGTTTTTTCTGGTATGACAGTTCACGTTTCTAACTGTCCTCTACATTTTATATGGGAAAGACTCCAGTCTCGACATGGAAGAGACTTTCTCCTTGTACTACATTGTCAACCAAGGCATTCAGGCTCTCCCCATCAACTTCCTCAGCATACAACAAAGCCATATGCGTTGTACATAGCTTTGTGACGTTTTCCCATTTTCAGGCCGAGGCAAAAGCTCATCAAGCTTATCCAGGACGTGATCAACCAGCACTTCTGGAAAGCCACAGGAAACAAGCATTCTTTCGTTGCTCATGGATCAGCTGGATGACATAAAAAGAGGCACTGGAAGACGCTCATATCATAGACATGCTCAACATGTACATGAACGCTGGTCACAATTCAGCGGCTCATGTCATCATGTGGCTGATGATTTCCTAAAGAAAAATCCATGATGTGCTTGAGAAAGTGAAGATGAACATTTCCAATGTCATACAAACTCTCCTTCATACACTCTTTCTTCTTTAGGCCACATCCAGACTATTCTATAAGAGTTTCAAAACTTCTGTAATTAAAAAGAAAAAAGTATTCTACTGAACTATACCTCATACAAGATGATACACTATGTATTCTCATCCCTCCACTATTCTAATTCATCC
>NW_003314389.1:129131-135361 GCF_000143415.4 Selaginella moellendorffii
ACTTCTGTATTTGGAAGGAAACACTACTTATGAAAACTCGGCATTTATGTTTACCCTTTTCTCCAATGGACCTAATGATGACATGTTCAAGACAGAGTCAAACTGGCAGATATTCTTAAAGAACCATAGAACTGAACATCATCTCTTTAATGACAATTTATGAGGTGCTTGTGAGGCTCTGAAGTGTTAACCTCCTCTGGATATCTTTCAATAGCAAGAAAAAAACCTTTAAAATATGAATGGTACTTTTTCGCTGCTTCTTTCATGTTTTATGGTAGTCAAGTTACAGCTTCTGGAATTCTATAAGCAGTGTCTGAGGAATGTCTAGGGAATGAGAAACTGTAAGATGTAATATGATATTTTCTTGTTCTAATAAATAGTTAAATAGTAGTACATTGTACTGCCAGTTGTAGCATTTGTGGCTTTGCTTGACTACAAAACAATGCTTACAAGGTCGGAATGACACAAGCAGAGATTTCATAAAAAAAATGTCAGTCTCTTGCCACTTCACTCTCAAACAATGAAATGAATCAGATAAATGAATCACCCAAAACAAAATGTGGAAGAAGAATAGAATTGGATCATCATCTTTGCGAATACCCAGACAGACACATATCCTTGCAAGAGGAAGAGATCTAACATCAGTTGCATTTCCTGACACTAGATTCAGGAGCTTCCTTAGAATGGCTTGTGGTGGCAGGGAGCATAGAAACATGAGTTCGGGCCACAAAGGTCACCATTTCAATCTTACTATCAAATGGTCCTTAACAAATGTGTTACAATCCACTGCTGCACAAACTAACATTGTAAATTCAAATAATGGTATCCTATCTCCTATTTCAATAGTCCAAGCTAACACATTATAGTCCAAGCTAAGACCTTGTAGTAAGCCATTACAGAATAGTGAATTTTGAATATTGAAAAATAAGACGTTGAGAGTTGGCCTAAAGAAGGATTTTAGAGAAAAAAACATATAATGGATGTGGCATTTGAAGCAAGAAAGAATAAAGAATGTTGCTAATCTTATGAAAAATATATTAGTATTTATATTGATGTAATTTATTTTTTGCTATTTAGACAAATCTTTGGTGATGTATATATTCCAAACATGCAGTTCTAAAAAATATCATTATTTTTTTTAGAAAACACTACTCTTGAAGACTTAAGAAACTACAAGCAAAAGCTTTGTTAGCTTCTTCTTGGAGATGAAAGAAAAACTTGAGCTACCTCTGCAGTTCCATAAGCTAAGGAGTCCTTGCTGGTACATCCAAGCACATGAAGTTCCTTGAGTAAAACTTTGATAGCATAGATTGATTTGTTTTTGAGTTGTATTTGTTATTATCACAGATTCAACAGCTGAAAGGGTGTTAATTCTTATCAAGCAGTGGCTATTCAATGAGCATGATATAATGTTGATATCAATAAGTCAATAATAAGAAATATTTTATAATACCATGATAATAGTAAAAAAGTGATATAATATTATCAACTTATTATTGATTTGTAATAATAAGGTTTTCTATATGCATTTCTAAGATGAAGAAATAAAGGAAAAAGAAATCATTTAAAATTAAAAGTAATTACATCTAATCAACATGAGTATACAATTGTGTATCAAAATAATTAGAAATTTCTTTATATTATTAAGTGTCACTAATGTATTAGTCAGATTCACTATCTAATTGTAATAACACTTCAAGAATTAACAAACTCCAGCTTGAAAAACTTTTATGAGTAATTTTATGTTCTCCATAAAGGTATTTATAAGCATGAAAAGTTAGTGAATTTTACTTCACTTATCTGTATATTTAAATTAAATGAGAAAATTAAAGTATGATATATTGTACTCTTAGTGTAATGTGATGGTTAATACAACCATGAAGAATTCACAAATCCTAATTTTTTTTCATAAAAAACCTTAATCCAAACAAAGATTCATGGATTTGTATTGCAAATTTCTTTTCTTCTATGCGCATTCATTTAAAAATTAAAACAATATACCTTTTGTAATTACACTCTTGAAGAGTTATTTATAGTAATAAGGTTTTCTATAAAACTTTTGGCATTTCTTAGTGTACTTTAGCTTCACTACTTTTTTGTAAGTTACTGTTATAATTTTTGGACATTCATTTTTGATGGATTAGAAATGGGTTAAAATCTCTTATCCTAAATAAAATGCTGTGCTAACATGTTTAGATATTCTTATGAATATAATAATGTTATTTTCTATGTTTATTGCTAACATTTCTTACTGGATTGCTTTACTGGTAGTGTTGTGTAACTAATTGTAATCAACAGTGATATTCTTTATTTAACAAGAATTCCATTCTAGAATAAATCAATTATGGCTTCTCTCCAAATCAGAATTAAACTAAGCCTACTATGAAGGAAATCCCTAAGAGTTTTTATCATGATTCTTTCTAAATTTAATTCCATAGTATTATAATCTAATTATGTATTTTAGTCTTATATTTTAAGTCAAAGTCTAGAAAATCAATTACATGCTTTTGATATATATGCTAAGTCCACTTATAATATCAACATATTCCCACATTCAGAACTCCAATGGATGTAGATAGTGGCAATAGAATGAAAGTGTTATAGATTGGTTTTACAAGATGACAAATATATAAGAATTACTGATAGCAAATTTTAATATTATAAAAACAGTTAATATTTAGAGGATAGATTTTTTAGTTAAAAAACAAGATAGTGGAATATTTAATGCAAGAAATAAAAGAAAAGTGTGCTATTTTTTTGAAATATAAATGAGTTATTATATTTTAAACTATATTATTTTTGCTATTTAGAGAAATTATTGATCATATAAATATAAAAAACATGCACATACTTGAGAAAATTTAGAAAATGTTTTTATTTTTATTTATAAGTATATTTATATGTATAATTACTTTTCTACATCATATTTAGTCTTCAAGAGTAGAGTTTTCAACAACATTTATCTTAAAATTAATATAAATCATAGTGATAAGTATTATCTTTATATATTTTTGAAAGCTTAGTATGTAATCAAAAATATAATTTCCCCAAACTAACCTATTTTTTTTGGCAGTATATAATCCTTTGGTTTTGTGAAAACTCAATTGCTTTTAAAGCATGGCATCAATCTTGTAGGTGTGTTTAGCATTGTGTACCTTTTTATAAAGGCAATAAAAGAATTCAAATTCAAATTTAATGATGATTAAAAAATGATTATACCTTCTCCAAAACTTGCATTATTATCTAATTGCATTATTTTGCATTTCTTTTAAGATGAATAGTAGCAAAATTAAGATAAATTGAACCTTGTATACAATCAAAATTTCTAACATTGTAAAATTAGAAAGGAAGATGTATTTATCTTGGGTGTGCTATATCTCTCAGTGGAACAGATCTAACATACTTTAAATTTACTACAGATGTAACATACTACTATAAAAATGAATAATTAAAATATCTTTTATACTTTATAATTAGAATCAACACTGTAAAATTAGAAAAGAAGATGTATTTATCTTGGGTATGCTATATCTCCCAGCGGAGCTGGGGTCCCTGCTAGTCAAACTCTTTATTTAAAGTTGCTATTTTGGCATCGGCGTCACATATTCCATTTTTAGAATATCCATATGCTCTCAATTCAATGATCCAGATTTGTGACGCTCCAAAGCAATGGTGAGGATTGTTACATGGTGGCAAAGAGCTTGGTTTTAGGTTTAAGAAACGGTTAATATGGCTGTCCGTATCTGGAGCATATTGGATGCTAAAATTTTATTGTGGGAGAAGAAGCGCACCGGATGATAAGTAGAACTTTCCTGTCCAATATACTGTACATCCAAGACCTCAAGAAGAAGGTGACATCAGAGGTGATTTTTGTTTGCTCTCTATTCCTCATTACCGGAGCTCACTGCCACAGATTCTGGAGAGTGCAAGAGACTGTTGGACTTCTAGGGAGTAGTTAGTGGAAAAGGTAGCTGACCTATTTCATCACTTTGTTTCATTTCTGTGTTGCTGCAGAGTGACAACTTGCACACCAAGATAGAGGAGGATGAGAAAGAGAAGCTGTAGAAAAAGTAAGCCCACATCCCATCTCTGTGGCCATGTGTCTGAATCCATCTGTGTTGCAGGGAAGAGGAACGTCAGCTCCAGAAGAAGAAAAAGAGATGAGCAAAATCCTTTCTTGAAGTTCTCGAAGGCCAAGTTAATCTTTTGAGAGTCGAGCTAGGAGAAGTTCAACTCACAAAGCTCTTGGGAGGAAAGAGGTGGATCAGATGCCATGGTAAACACCTAAACCTCCTATTTTCTTTCATTTTTTTCTTCCGCAATTCCATCTCTTGTTGCGAAGCCACTGGGGTGTAGGGAATTAAAATGCCTGATTCGGTAAATTCATGAAGCCTTGTTCCGCTTTTCCTGACGAACACTGTAGGTACTCCAAAGGCCTCAGCTACGATTCTATACTGGACTGGGACAGCAACGCTGCTTCTTGATCTTCCTTGCATTTGTTATTATTCTTCTCAGAACTACGTAGCCACAATTTTCACTAAAATCTAAAACAAGCACTGACTAAAGTCACGCAGATACCCGAGTTCATTAAAAAATCTGGACCGCATAAGGTGCTGGTATAGTAGCATAAATTTTGTTTTATGATGCTAATCAAAATCTCTCTCTTTTGCACTTCTTTTTAGGTGAAAGTTATTCTTTTTTCTGACACAGAAGAGCGTGCATTTCCATTCAGAAGAGAAGCGGCCAAGAAGGACTCCGAGTTGATGTCTTTCAGATGTGTTTTGTGGAGGAAGCTTCGATTTTGAAAAGCCGTGCCAACTCTAATCCAAACCTGCTCCACACGCAAAAGCATGAATCAATTCACGTGATTATCACTAAAACTACCGTGGCAGTAGTTTTCATCAAAGATCCAGGTGTCCTGCCCATAACTGTTTATGGTAAAAATCTTCTTTTCGGCAGCTTTGAGATGATTTCTTTCACTTTGCGGGTAAATTGCAGATAAATTGCGTGACTCCTTCATGGAAACTGTGGAAGAACATAAAGTTCATGGTAAGTACTATGTAGGCTCTTCCTCCTTTTTCTATCTTTTGAATTGCAATTTGATGTGCGTCTTCCTCAGCTGCGAAGCATCACGGCTTCCAAACTTGGATGTGATCCCACGGACTTCTCTGCAGCTGGAAAAGATGTAGAAACATGGTACGGCGTTGTGGTTGCTGGAAGGCCTGGTTTTCAGCTTGATCAACTCTGCAGTGTAAGATTTTTCTTTCTTGTTGTTTCTAGCTGACGAGTTTCTCATATTAGACGATGAGAATTGTGCAAGATGAGCTCGTAAGTGAGGACATTGATAGCCAAAATCTGCATATAAAGACAAGCATTTGAGCCTATCATGGCTTGACGGCGAAATGCAAAAGGTGGATACTTATATAGTTCGCTGGTTAATTAATCCTCGTTTTTGTGCAAAATTTTTGCTATTACTGCCTCCCTTCTGAACCTGTCTATGAGACTTGCAGGGCGAGGCAGTACCAAGTGCAAGACGTGGCAAGGATTTTGATGATAAGTTTTAGAAGAGATCCAAACCATCAAAAGCCAGTGGTGAAGAGAATCAATACCTGCTGGTGTTTGAATGATGAGGAGCAAGATTTAGCATCGATGCTTATTGCTCCATACAGTGATGCAAATGAAATCTCGGAGGTTGGTTGGTTTCATTTAGACTTCTTTCTCTTTTCTTCTCTCTTTTCTTTGCTATACCAAAGAGTTTTTCTGCAGGTTTTATCGTGAATTTCTAATAGTGTTCATGATGGTGACACAAATGAAATTCCATTCTTTGTAAGTGTTGTGGTGTTTTGAAAGTTTGGAGAACTCTTGACTGTGGGATTTTCTTAGAATACTAAGTCGATGGCTGCGTTAATACCCGAGGAGCAAGCAGTCTTGATGCTCTCTTCAACACGGAATGCTGTGAGTGGAATGAGGAGATTTATAAATAAAAGTTTGTTTAGAAATTACAGATTGTGCATGTTATTAGCTTCTATGCACTATTTGGCAGAAAAAAAAGGTAACACTACATTTAATAGAGTATGCATGACTGTAAGCTTTTAATTTTGTTGATGTTTCTTGTAAAAAACTTTATAAATTGAGCTAAAGGACAAAAGAAAATGTAATTAAAAATAAAGATATTACATAAACAATCAAAAATAAAAAAAAATATTTTAGAAGAAACTAAATTTTCTTTT
>NW_003314389.1:135748-139134 GCF_000143415.4 Selaginella moellendorffii
TCGAGTTGTTCCCTGTATTATAGAATTAAAAATGAACAATTTTAGAATGGATTAGCAATGGGTTTAAAGAAGATAGCAGAAAAAGAGATGCTGAGCTCTTGATAAAGAAGAGATTGAGCTTGCAATCTTGATAAGCAGGATTGAACCACTTACACAGATATCCCAAGAAAACAAAAGTCATGATGTAGCACACTATGGACACAGCAAGCAAGGCATTATACCTGTGAAGTGTGCATCTTGTTCTATGTATAAAAGGTAAAGAAACGAGGAAGAACATTACCAGAACTGACTCTCTTTGGCAATCCATGCAGCATTCCAGTTGTATGTCGAGAGTCTTCCTGCCAGAAGAACAAAGAAACTATGGTTATAAATCCAAGAGAAAAGCACTAGATTTACTGTCAGCATCCACAATGTCATTGGGAAGAAGGATGTGGCAAAGCACAGTGAGACCAGACCAGACGATAAGAGCTTGATCATTCAGTTGCCACGATGCCAAGAGTCCCTGTGATTGCTTTGGTACTTCCCAAAGCTCATGTATAGAACAGCTTGTGTGCCAAACAAATCCTTGCCAGGCGAGTAAGGGAAGTGATTAATCCCTGGTCCAAGCAAAAAAAAAGCGAGCAATACTGAGACGCGTTCCAGCATGACTTTAAAGCAAAAGGAAGAGTCTGGGCTAGATCGACACACTGACCATGATCATCGTGGCTGCTGCTGCACAAGAACTTACACGGGATTTTCTCACGTGAGGTCATGCAGCATCCATGTGAGCAGCAAAGAGAGTGCGAAGAGGCTGCAATACCCGATTCTTTCCAATCAGCAAGAGATGCTGCTCGCTAATCCCTCACAAGCCTGGCAAGCGTAAGCCGTGCAGCCGGACGCTAGACAAAATGTCGCCCACATCATCGGATGCTCGCTGGATCAAGAAGCAAAACCTTAGAATTTGATTACATTGTCCCTCGCTTTAGATATTTTTTTTGAACACTAATGCCATGTTGTTCTGTTGTAGATTTTCTATCGTTACAGAACTGAAAGGCAGAGAGTTTATGGTTGCAGTATTCTTGCAGTGATCTGGGTGGGATAAAATCCTAAATTTTGTGTTGTATAGCTGTTTTACAGTTTTGGAGCCGATTGAAATATCCAGTGTTTGCTCGAAATTTCCCAGCAAGGAGCGCACTGGCAATGCAGCAGCTTTGTGCACTGGCGCTCTCAAGTTATCGTCACTGACTAATATGAACGTGACTGGCCGCTCAATCGATCAGATGCCATATCTGAGCGCCAATGCCATACCATTTTAAGGTTTCTTTTTCCTCCAAGTTGTCCAGATAGCCAGCTGAGTAAATCCCAGGCTGTTCACTGGGAATCCACAGCAGCGTGGCAGTCACTGTCCTGACATTCTCGAGTTTTCTCAAAAAGTGGTACCATGAGACGGTGCTCAAGCCGGGACAGCCTCCACTTCCACCGGGATCTTTGGCAACGTGGCTTCTTTTCTCAGAGGCTTCAAGTCTGGAAGACCGACTACATTGCAGTTGAGTGATCTTGTACTTTCTTTCGCTTGTTTAACTGTCACTTTTTCTTGGTTTCAGGTATAATCGAGTGGGTTTTACAAGGCGTTTCTGTTCTGGCAGCATGCAAATTTGTAAAGACAGCTTTGAGACAGGATGGCCGGAGAGCACTGTTGTGCTCATTGGACGAAATTTGTTTGCAGGGTTAACTGGAAAGAGCCACTTGAAGCTCCAAGCCCGCTGTGAACAATCCCAAAGCTCTCAAGCAGTATGTGCCCCTCATCGTCAACAACATAAAAGCGTCCCTTGTGAGGTGGTCTACGCAGGATAAGATCGTTCTTCTAACCGGTAAGCAATTGTCTTAGTTTTCTTATTGACACGGGTTTTTTCTGATATGACAGTTCACGTTTCTAACTGTCCTCTACATTTTATATGGGAAAGACTCCAGTCTCGACATGGAAGAGACTTTCTCCTTCTACTACATTGTCAACCAAGGCATTCAGGCCCTCCCCATCAACTTCCTCGGCACTGCCTACAACAAAGCCATATGCATTGTACATAGCTTTGTGATGTTTTTTCATTTTCAGGCCGAAGCAAAAGCTCATCAAGCTTATCCAGGACGTGATCAACCAGCGCTTCTGGAAAGCCGCAGGAAACAAGCATTCTTTCGTTGCTCATGGATCAGCTGGATGACAAAAAAGAGGTGCTGGAAGACGCTCATATCATAGACATGCTCAACATGTACATGAACGCTGGTCAAGACTCAACGGTGCATGTCATCATGTGGCTGATGATTTCCTAAAGAAAAATCCATGATGTGCTTGAGAAAGTGAAGATAAACATTTCCAATTTCACACAAACTTTCCTTCATACAAAATTTCTTCTTTAGGCCACATCCAGACTATTCTGTAAGAGTTTCAAAACTTCTGTAATTCCCAAAGAACAAAGTATTCTACTGAATTGTACCTCATACAAGATGATATGCTATGTATTCTCATGCCTCCACTGTTCTTATCCATCTCTGTCGCTTCTGTATTTTGAAGGAAACACTATTTATAAAAACTCTGCATTTATGGTTACCCTTTTCTCCAATGGACCTAATGACGACATGTTCGAGTCAAACTGGTAGGTATTCTTAAAGAACCATAGAACTGAACACCATCTCTTTAAGGGCAGTTTATGAGGTGCTTGTGAGGCTCTAAAGTGTTAACCTCCTCTGGATATCTTTCAATAACAAGAAAAAACCTTTAAACTATGAAAGGTACATTTTCACTGCTTCTTTCATGTTTTATGGAGTCAAGTTACAGCTTCTGGAATTCTATGAGCAGCATCTAAGGAATGTCTAGGGAATGAGAAATAGTAAGGTGTAGTATGATATTTTCTTGTTCTAATAAATAGTTAAATAGGAGTACATTTGTAGCCTTTGTGGCTTTTCTTGACTACAAAACAATGCTTACAAAGTCAGAATGACACAAGCAGAGATTTCATAAAAAAAAAGTCAGTCTCTTGCCATTTCACTCTCAAACAATGAAAGCAAATAATGAATCACCCAAGACAAAATGTGGAAGAAGAATAGAATTGGATTCATCACCTTTGCAAATACCCAGACAGACACATATCCTTGCAAGAGGAAGAGATCTAACATCAGTTGCATTGCCTGACACTAGATTCAGGAGCTTCCTTAGAGTGGCTTGTGGTGGCAGGGAGCATAGAAACATGAGTTCGAGCCACAAAGGTCACCATTTCAATCTTATTATCAATTCTTAACAAATGTGTTACAATCCACCGCTACAAAAACTAACATCGTAAATTCGTGCAAATAATGGTATCCTAGGATCACAATCTCCATATTTCAATAGTCCAAGCTAACACATTATTGCAAAT
>NW_003314389.1:141880-143123 GCF_000143415.4 Selaginella moellendorffii
ACCTCTACGTAGTGTGAATATGTAGATAGATTTACTTATGTTTATTTGTAAATATAAATCGAGACACATAATAAAAATTATTTTGTTCTTTATTAAACTATGAAAGTTAAAGGCAACATTATAGTTCAAATAAAAATAAATAAAGCTCAGTATGTAATCAAAAAATAATTTCCCCAAACCTATTTTTTTGGCAGTATATAATTCTTTGGTTTTGTGAAAAATCAATTGCTTTTAGATCATGGCATGAATCTTGTAGACGTATTTAGAGTTTTGTATCTTTTTATAAAGGCAATTAAAAAATTCAAATTTAAATTTAATTATTATTAAAAAACGATCTTATCTTTTCCAAAACTTGCATTTTTTATCTATTTGCATTATTGTGCATTTCTTTAGAGGTGAAGTGGCAAAATTAAAATAAATTTAACCTTGTATACAATCAAAATTTCTAACATTGTAAAATTCAAACAAAAGATGTATTTATCTTAGATATGCTATATCTCCCAGCGGAGCTGGGGTCTCTGCTATTCCTTCTATATTTAAAAGAGCAAGGGCGACATATTCAATCGAGATTCTTTTCAAGCTTAATGGTGGAGATGAAGACGTGGGAAAAACAGTTGAGAGTGAAACGTTTTTATTTTTTTAGGATAAACCAGTTTTTTCGATGGTAAACCTGTTTTTTCGAAGCATTTTTCCAGGAGCACTTATGTAATTCAGCATTTCACCACGGTTGCACGCCATGAGGTTCGCTGCTCTCATCAACCAGGTATGAGATGAGTTTTTGAGATCTATCTTGTGGTGATGTTTCTTCTTTTCTTACTGCAAGAAATGCCATGTGAAGAACAAGGACTTGGACGGTATTTACGTGAGCAAGAAGGGGATGATCGCAGTGGAAGAGTAGCTTATGGTATGAGGACGTGTTTTCTCTTATGTTTCGTTTTTTTTGGAAGCCAAACAAGGACTGATTGATTAAATTAAATATCTAGAAAAGGAGCGCTTATGTAATTCAGCATTTCACCGTGGTTGCACGCCATGAAGTTCACTGCTCTCATCAACCAGGTATGAGATGAGTTTTTCAGATCTATCTTGATTTTTAGAAATCCAAGTGTGAGCAGGAGATGAATTTTGGACATGTGATCAAATTTCTGCAATAGTGTGGTGGTGAAGCATTCCTGAACATCAATTTCGACAATTCCGACATGCACTGCACAGTACAGTAATATGGAGCATGGAGCATATTTCTGAA
>NW_003314389.1:146891-151978 GCF_000143415.4 Selaginella moellendorffii
TTGGCATCCCAGCATCAGTGACATCTATGACACAGCACTGTGGCAAGCATCTTGTCAAAGCTGGCTGAGAATCCACCAAGTTCCACATTTCATGTACATGTCCTGTTTATCAATTTTTTCTTATACTATATACCATTGGATGCATTAGAATCAATTTTGGCTTGTTGGAAATTGTCTTTACGAATGTTAAAAGTTGGAATGAACACTACATTACTGAAATCAATGCCATGAACCACTAAAATAGCGACTCATCTTTTAAATCTGCTATGTAAACCTCTAAAAAAAAAACTAAAGAAACTACCTGATGCAAACACAGAGTGCAGCTTGTTTTGTATCAGCTTAAGTTCTTATTCCTCATCATACCACGGGTCTGCTGCTCACACCACTCTGATAACCGAGCCCAGTGATCGATCTCTCCAAGAACATCCTCTTGTTAAATCCATCAAACTCGCAGTTTCCACCTGTGAGTAGAATCATCCCATCCATAACTCGGCTGACGAGTTAGTTTGGCACTCTCCTCATGGCAATGGATGCCATTTCTCCCACTTCTGCCTGATCTACAGGCTGGAAGAATATCTCTGAATCGTTCCACACCAAGAACTATTTGGTAGTCCTTCTCAGTAAGAGGCCGTTGTATTACAAACTCTGGCACTATTTCCTGCAGTCCGGGTGGTGGCACTGAAGTATATGAAAGATCAATTTCCTGGAAGTAAAGCAGTTAGAAAGGGAAAAGAAAAGTAGTGACGAAAGTGATATACCTTGAGTTTCGAGGTTAGACGACTGAGTTCTGCTACATCTTCATCTACATCTTCTTCTACTTCTTCTTTGTAGTCTCTGTCAATTTGCTTGTACATATGCCAGTCCTCATCATTCATGCCAAAAGTATCTTCGTCCAAAGGTTGCTTGCATTAAGAGTTTCATTTGTTCTCTCTACACGGCAGTCAGCCTTTCACTTTTGACCGTGAGTCTGCAACTACAGTACCATGGCTGTTGGTTGTGCAAACTTTCTGCTGTTTTCTTTGGTCTACCTTGGTTGAAACTTCACAATGCCTGGCCTTCAACTCCTCTAGATACTTCTCCAGGTTTTCCTATGATGAGAAAGAGTTGTAAATATTTAGAAAGAAAAAAATGTAAAAGATGTACAAGCGATACTCTTCTTCCATTTGTTGCTTGTGCTCTCTCTGCAGGGACTCTTCTTAACATCTTTGCCTTGCTCGAATGTGTCTATCAAGTGCACGATCCTGATTTTTTGGGTTTTTTGCCAGTGGTTCTGTTGTTTTAAAAAATCTTTTCTTTCTTTTTCGCTTCAATTGCCAATGCCAAGCACACAACAGCTGACAAAAAGGAAACTTGATATACACAACTGTTCCTTGAATAAAAGGCTTTCTGCATTTTCGAGCAGAGGGTACTTCTGTGATGCTAGAATGTCACCACTATTCACTATCTTTTAACACCATAATGCTTTCTCCGTTAGCTTTACATATATTACCTCAATCAGTCTAGATCCCGAAAAAGGTTCTTCAAGTATTCCGCCTCATTTTCTAAATCAATAAGCTTTGAGGATAGTTTTGCTGCTGCCATTTCTTGAAGCCGATAGCCCTGCTTTTCTCTCAAAGCTGCCAGTTCATACTCCCCAGGCTGCTCTTTTTCAGGTGGCAGTAGCAGCTGCCACCATCTCGTTTTCACTATTGCCTAGGGAGATTATAACTGATGAAATAAATTGCTACAACATTGACATACTGAACTGCTTACCTAAAATAGTTTTAGCTCTGCAGTATAGTCGACTGTAATGCAGCTATTCTCTGTTTTTCAAAAACCACATATGGTAGTTATGCTATATTCAATCAAATCGCTATGGACTTACAGATATTGAAGGCACAAAAAGCACTTTAGATAATCAGAGACATGAAAGCCTCCTACTGATTTTCTGCAGCATACTTCCATAATAGGCTCCTTAATAGATATCTGACACAATACGAGTTTTGAACTTACAACAAAAGCAAAAACTAACAGAGAAACCATCAGTGTATTGGTATAATATGAGTTGTAGCAAACAAGTATACCATCAGAATTGCACGTGTGTGTGCATGCATGTGCGTGCGCTCAGAGAGAGAGAGAGATAGAGAGCACACACCTGTCCAGTCGATTACGGTGTCAATCCATAAGGGTGCGAGAACTGGATTGCTGGCCGCGATGGCGGCAAAATCCAGCACTGCCGGCTTGATCCCCGCGATCCAATCTTTGGACTGGATCCCCAATCTGTAGGAGATGGCATCGAGGGAATCCCTCACAGAGCTGGATAAATGGAAGCTTGTGACGTCCTCACTGCAGCAATCATGGCGGGGGAGCGCCACCATCGCCAGCTGCCTGTGTGCCGATGCCAGGTTCTTGTGGCACCAGGATCTCTTGGTGCGATGCTCATCACCATCCCCAGCGCCATGGAAGATTGATAGGAGAGAGAGAGAGAGAGAGAGAGAGAGAGAGAGAGAGAGGGAGGGAGAGCACGCAAGAGAGAGCACGCACCTGTCTAGTTTGTTACAGTGTCAATCCATAAGGGTGCAAGAATTGATCACGTCCAAACCACCACAATCAGTACAAATATGAAACCCTCAGATACAAAAAGCCATAATAACTGTTTTTAAGAAAGTATTACATCTGAACCATCAATTTGACAAATCCAAGGGTAAGAGAATATCTGTCCCCCGATGCCAATATATTCCATCATGTCCTTCAAGCCATTTTTTTTGTTCTTGACTGCCAACATTTCCTCAAGAGAACTTGTCATAAACTGAAGAGCACCATGTATGGCTGTCCCGTATGACTATCCATGTAGAGACTACAGGGTTTATAGCGCTGCAAAATAGAAATCCCTCTCAATGCTTTAAAAACGCAAAACTGAAGAACAAGGAAGCAAACCGTGGACTAAAATTTCTATTTTTTCTCTTGGTTCCAGCCTCAAGGACCTGGAACAAACAGGAACTTTAAGCCTCGAAAGAGAATAGCGAAGAGCAAGAGAGTGAAAAACCTTGATTCTAGTCGTGGTTCCAGCCTTGAGAACCTGGAACAAACAGGGACTTGAGAGACCCGAAAGAAGAATAGCGACAAGCAAGAGAGTGAAGAACCTTGATTCTAGTCGTCGATGACAACGTGAATCCCCTCATTGTCTGAGACGTCGTCCCTGTCGTAGCTCCATCCATCATAGCCTCTTCGCCTTTCACTCCCAATCCTCGTTGCATTTCCGAGCAGAGCACGTCGATCTGCCAAATGCACCTGCGCAGGCGGATGCTGGTGGATTTGTTCCCCGCATAAGTCTGGAAGGCGTCGATCCTGTTCTCACTGATCATCGAGCACAACTATGGCGACACAGAGAAAGCCATGAGCCTCTCAAACCTTTGCAAATGGAGAAACAAAAACAACCTTGTTGTAATAGGCTGGAGCTTTCAGCCGCTTAGGATCGTTATCCAGTGCTGTTCCCAGGACTTCTTCCGGAGCTGTCCAAAAACGAATGCATTAGAGTTTTTTCTAGTGTCTAAATCGAAGGAACTCACTCAAAGGTGTTGGATAAGGAACAAATGCGGGTTGCGGCTTTTGGTAGGAGGTTTTTGGTCCCTCGCCAGGCTTGATGCCACCGTTGCTGCGATTGGCCGTTATATCTTGGTCATCCTGGAACATCTCAAGTTAGAATCGCAGGGACGACAATAGGGGGGTCGAGACTCTTTTACCAGATGATATTCTGCGTTAGTACTTTTTCCATAAGTGCGACTCGTTTCTTCACGAACTGGATAATTCTCCTGTTGAAGAACGCTTCGGCGTTGGTTAAATGATTGTCATTTTCCGGTGCGTGAACTTTTGAACTCGAGAATGAACCAACAAGTGGCATCATGTACAGCTGACTGTAGCCTTCTAAATCGTTCCATCAAACACACACACACACTCACAGAGGCAGATATATAGAGAGAGAGAGAGAGAGAGAGTACCTTCCCACAAGCGATGATCGACGCTCTCTCCTCGTGCTCACGTGCCCTAAAAGACAATTAAAAGTTTTTATGATCCCAAAAGTCACGACTCCCCATTGTTTAATCTCAGCCGTTAGATTTTGGCATATGCCCAGAATAAGTGACGCCAGCATATGCTATTATTATACCGGCTCTTTCGTTTAAATATATGAGTACTAGCAGAGACCCCAGCTCCGCTGGGAGATATAACATACCCAAGATAAATAGATCTTCTTTTCTAATTTTAGAATGTTAGAAATTTTTATAGTATACAGTGTTGAGATAAACATCTCTAGAGTAATACTTTGCTCTAATAATGCAATTAGATAATAATGCATGTGTTAAGGAAGATAAAATCATTTATTTATCATCATGAAATTTAAATTTGAGTTTTTTTTATTGCCTTTTCAAAAAGGTGCACAACCCTAAACACATTCACAAGATTGCTGCCAACTTTTAAAAAAAATTGATTTTTCACAAAATCAAAAATTATACCAAAGAATAATAGGTTTTATAACTGGTTTGGTGAAGTTATAAATTTAATTGTGTACTGAGTTAACTTCTTTATTACCTGAATTGTAATGATGCCTTTAAAATTTATAGTTTACTAAAGAATAATAGAAATTCTATTATGTATCTCGTTTTGCATTTAAAAACATACATAAGCAAATTTATCCAGATTTCTACCAATACCAATGGCAATAGAGAATAGTTCTAGACGTATTGAGAAATTATAAATTGACCAAACCTAAGAAATGTAGAATAGTTATTTCCAACATAAGAAGATAATGTAATTTTTCTATAAAAGTTTTAATTATGCAATACTCTAAAAGAAATATTCAAACTATAGTTATATGATGAGTGAGAACCACCAAATTCTTTATACATTTTATATACATGAAAGAAAAACTATCTTTTATTTGCTATTACTTGTGCCAAAAGTTCTGTTTTATTTGGGTATGTATAAAGGATCTAAAAAGCTGCTGGTGCTTCTTTTTTACTTTTTTGCTAGTGTATTGACAGGCTTTTATTTTTATATAATAGATAAATAATATTAAAAGCTAATTGTGCCAATGTAGAAATAATACTTTG
>NW_003314389.1:152078-173083 GCF_000143415.4 Selaginella moellendorffii
ATATTAATAATATTATGTATTTCAAAAGAGTAGGAACATCTTTATATTTTATTTCTTGCTTCAAATACCAAATCCATTATCTGGTTCTGAACTAATAACTTTCTACAAGCCTAATATGAAATTCTTATATTTTTATATTCAAATTCACTACTTGAGATCTGCATTAATATTGAACTCACTAAGTAAGTTACACAAATTGCTATCATGTTTATATTAAACCTCATGGAAATAGAGAATGGTTCTTGGTATCTAATAAGTATAAAATATCTCATATACATACAAATATGAAATCCATTTCATAGTAATATCTCAAAAAGTATCTACCTCTTATATTCTTTTTATTAATCTTCTTGCTCATAACATTATATAATTTTTCAGCATCTTTACATAGATTTTATCTTTAGTTAAAATACTGACACATATATTATATAAATATTTTGTTATTGCTCTGCAATTGTATTATGTCAATCCCTGAGAGTTGTTACCTAAGCATGACTAAAATATCCAGTTTTTTCATAAGGGTAACTTAAGTTTAAATGAAATACAGAAGTTAATTGTTTCCAAATAGAGCACAATTATGTGTCATATTTGCAAGATCCTCTGGAAAATATAGAGAATAAATTTTTTTAAAATATAAAATATTAATACACCTCAAAAACCTTTCCAACCAGAACATGCTTTAGTATTAGATCAAGAATGTGTAATACATTTTGCAACACTAAGATTACTATGAAAATTAAATGATGAAGAGAAAATATACTTGTGAAAGAAAAACTTTAAATAAGGAGAAGGAAAACTTGTAGAAATACAATTTTAAAATACTAAAACGTCTGGTTTATATGAACTTCTTAGTAAAAGTGATTAGGCTATAATGTAGTAGAATAGCTCTCAATTAAATATCCAGATTGATAGGAATAATGTTGAACATAATAAACCATACTTCATTAATATTATAATTAGGTGATATCATGCTAGTAAGCTCTATATGCAAGTTATCATTTCAAACACATTAAAATTTTTTAAAACATTAAACAATTTTAGTAAAGATTGTCTCTAGCAAAACATTAAAAATCATATATCACTAAAAATATTGAAACTTTAATTTTCACAATACCATAATAAATAATTATGCATTACTAATTATTATTTATCAAATAATATAAAGAAGGACATGATTACAAACATACTAACATCTAACACATTGATATGTTCATATTAATATTATTATCTTTTTATATAGTACATTATTGAATGTTTTATAGTAATTAATAATTATATAATTAAACATGAGGTTATTTTATTTTATATTTAAATTGTTGTATCAAGCCTATCATTTGTGAACAAAATGTTATTAGTGCATGTTATCCTCTGTAATTCGTCATTTTCCTATTTTAAAAATAAGAACAACGGAATCTAAAATTTAAAGAATAGAAAATAAGCATAAATTAACGTCTAATATATTATAAAAGACATCAATAATATAGTTCCAAAGAAATGATATAGCATTATATACATGTAATACAAATAAAAATATTTATTTTAAAATAAAAACTATAAAAATAACATATAGATTAAAAAAATTATATATCACTAAATAATTTTTTAAATAGGAAAAAATAAGCTAATCCCTAATATTTGTTCTAATATGTCTTTTAAATTTTCTTCTATGTTCTCAACACCAAATCCATTATCTGATGTTTAAGTAAAAAACTTTTGCTGGATAATTTTTAAATTGTTAATTATTAATATACAAATTCACTTTTTGGTCCTTGGTTACAATATTTTTACATTTTGTCATGTTGTGAAACTCATTTTTAACACTCTCATTTCATGTCCACTATCTAGATACCTTAAATTAAAAATTCTGATGTCTAGCAGTTTCTAATCAACACGCTATGTCTAAAACTCATGAACCAATAGCACTAAAATAATTATATTTCTATATTTAACTCAATTTTAAATTTGAAATATTTCAAACTTACTCCACATTAATAGTTACTAACTCTTGATGTTTAATAATAATTTTATGGAGAACATAGATTTACTCATAACATTTCTCTATATAACTATTTTTAATCATGGACAAATTCAAGAAATGAGTTTAAATATTTTGCAAACTGGATATCTATTAAAATGAAAAAACTATAAAAGCTAATTTAATTGAATGTATATATTCTATAAAAGTTTAGGTCTTTATGAACTTCAGTTTCATTAAGATGACATAATGTTTCAGCTAAAACATAAATAAATAACATATTTTATTAAAATTCTATAAACTTTCAGATTTATATTATTAATATTTAATTTTAATGCATTTATAAAATATTAATTTATTAAAATTATTTAGTAATTTACTGGTTAATATAAGTATTTTAAAAAATTTATAATAAAATTATAGGAATTTCAATAAAGATAACCTAAAAAATTTAAACAAAAATAAGATAAAAGCTTCAAAAAATTAAATACAACAAGACATAGATTTAATTCTTTTATTAAAATTTTTGATGATATCATATTAAATGAATAAATATGAATAATTATGTTTTACTTATGATTTGTTTTATTTAAGATTTATAATTTTGAATATAAAGATATTTTAAGTAGATAAAAATTTTATCCTATTCAGAAAGACCACTGAAAAGTACTTTCTGATTATGGTAAAGTTGGTTATATATGTTGACATAATAAGTGAATGATTTTTAGCTTCTTTACTAAAGGAGTAATATACATGGTTTGATTTATTTTATCATTCATCTTGAAGTTAAAATATCAATAGATTAGTAAATGTTTGTACATATGATGTAATTATAAAAAATTGAAGCTTATCGAAAGATATTTTTAAACATAATAAGAATTTATGTAATTCTACCCTAAAACATTTACAATTTATTTAGTGAAATTATTATTTTTAATTGTTAATTCAGATACTATTCATCAGATTATATGAAATCTTCATACCATTACTGCACTTTTCTCAAACACTTTTTCCACTATCTACATAAATATAAAATATTAAAACTATTTTAAAATACATTATATAAAAGCAATATATTTTAGCTGGGATTGATATTAGTTGTAAGATGAATGTTGTAGAAAATGCTAATTTGAAAATACACTTTGAACTCATAGCAACATTTTTATTTAATTTAGAGTTATCTTTAATATTTAAGTTTATTAGGAAATTTCTTAGCATTTTTAATTTAATTTAATATAACTATTTCATTTTAGTATTATGTATTATATTTTAATTTATCCTATAATGCTAGAATTCTGCTATAATGCTACAATAATATTATAATTATAATTTATATCAATTTATTTGTTTTCTCATGTTTTTATGAAATTTTCGTTTTCTCTAGATTAAAAATTTATGCTTTTTATCATATCTTTTAAATTTTGGTGAACTTCGATTTTAATTATGAACTATAATTGCTATAAATTGTTTATAAACTAATGTTGCACCAACTTTCCATATATTTTTATTATTGGGAATATTCAAGTGAAATGACTATAAAATGATGATTAACATACATTACTCCCTCTTTCTATTTTATTCTAAAACCTTAGCAATGTACTCATCAAGAAAGCTTAACATGATTAATGGAATCACAAGTCCTCAATCATCAACCATTTTGGAGGTTCTGGTACCATCTAGGCTTTTCAGAGTATTTACTTAATAAATATTCAGTTTTAAATGGTGATTATTCAGACAACAGTCATGCCCTGGCATGGAATTGAAGAGAACTCGACATTCTTCCAAGTGATCTAGCTTCTGGGCCTCAACAACAATTGGTTATGCTGAGGCATGTTCTAAAAGGCCTCCATACAGACCCATTACCAAACACATAGATTTTCCTGCTCATTGCTTAGGATCCTGCTGCTTCTCTTTGCTCTTGTTAGCTGTAAAAGCCTGAATTCAAATACTTTATGATTTGAAAAGTACACACAAAGTGGGAACGCTGGGTTGTATTCCACCACCTGTATATTTTCGTAAAGAAATATCCCTGTCTGGCCATGAAATATTTCATCAAGTTCAAAGCAGGAACATTGTAGTGACTCACGTGCTAGAATTTAATATAACTATTTCTGAATAGTATTATGAATTATATTTTAATTAATCCTATATTGCTAGAATGCTGCTATAATGTTACAATAATATTATAATTATAATTTATATCAATTTATTTGTTTTCTCATGTTTTTATGAAATTTTCGTTTTCTCTAGATTAAAAATTTATGCTTTTTATCATATCTTTTAAATTTTGGTTTCACATGTTCTTCCTTCATCTCATTGTAGATGGAAAATGATTGCTGCATGCATGAACAGCTGCTGTATAA
The DNA here is from genome assembly GCF_000143415.4 of Selaginella moellendorffii. NCBI lineage: Eukaryota > Viridiplantae > Streptophyta > Lycopodiopsida > Selaginellales > Selaginellaceae > Selaginella > Selaginella moellendorffii. Next base: position 156,417 of record NW_003314389.1, read on the forward strand.
GGCTCCGGGGATCCTTGGATTCCACACTTGTGCATCATGGTGTAAACTACGGAGTTTCCCTGAAAAATTTGGCTGTCACAACAAAGCCACAGAAATCATAAAAACCACTTACATCTCCTGCTTTTGAGCATCCGTCCATGAGAAAACACATTATGGCGTGATTTGGATCTATAGGACTTTCAGACTTCAACTCTGTGAAGACCTCTAATGCTCTTTTCACTGCTCCTGACCGAAGCTTTGATTAGCTATCAATCGGATTTTATTTTCTGTCTGACAATGGATTACATAAAGTTGCTGCTAATTGTTGAATCAAATGGCATAAACCTTTGAGAGCATGATCCTGTAAATTCCAAAAGCAATAGCGAGTTCGCCAGTTTGGGTGCAGCCATCGATGATTGCTCCATATGTAAGAAAGCTGGCTTCAACACAAACACTTTCCATTTCACGGAAAACCTGCGCTATAACTGAGTTACTCCAACGAAGGACAGGACCAAAATTTCTTGCTTGAAAGATAAGATCCATCTTAAGAGCTATTGAACAACGTTGAGATTAGTGTAGTACAAATCATGCAATCTGGCTTACAACCAGCTTGTTTCAGCGCCTAAAAAGCTCCAAAACCCCTACACCTGGCATCCCATGTCATGTCAAAACAAGTACTTCAAAACCTTATAAAAATGCTTAATACCATTTACGTTGCAGCAGACTGAAAGAAGCATATTATATCAACAGTCACTTTGCATAATCAAGCTATGTACTCGACATAAACCATGGAGACTATAGGTGGCCTGTCGCAAGTCATCTCTTCTCCTCCAGTAATCCTGCTAAGCAATAAGCAACAAGTAAGCAATGCAAAGCTTACACCATATCATTCACTGTTAACTTTCACAAAGGCTGGCTTAAATTCCATGCTTGGCAGACTCTGAATCATGTAAATATGTGGTAGTTATTCTCTCTGTCTTAGTAGAGAATTTTCCTCCTCTTTAGTGCTACTGATATCAGATATAAAAATCAGGTGTGTGTGTGTGAGAGAGAGAGAGAGAGAGAGAATTTACAGTGGATCGCCACTTCACTCTTTTGTTTTTTTGTTTTTTTCTCATCTAGAACATTTTACTCTTCCCTCACTGCACCAAAAAGGCTTGCAATTTTCAAAAGTAGCGTGTGAAGGTACAGTTGAATACCCATTCTTTGTGTGGGTGGCAGCAGTGTGATAATGTGCGTAGGCATCCCCCCCAGAGAGGAGTGCCTCCACCCATTAGGTCCTGGTGGTTCCACAGCGCCCTGCAGGGAAGACCTCCCTCATTACGCACACACACAAAAAATTTTTTAACCTTGTAAACAATCAAAATGTCTAACTTTGTAAAATTAGAAAATAAGATTTATTTATCTTGAGTATGTTATCTCCCAGCAGAGCTGGGGTCTTTGCTATAATAGTACTACACAATAGGAATAAAGCAGGTAGGTAGAGAACAAAAACAAGTGCCCACACCTGGACATATTCCATAGCAAGGAAAAAAGCTATTTTGATTCACTAAGATCAAGGTACAGTTCAGTATAGTACTTTTTTCTTTTATAAGTACAGAATTTTTTAAATTCTTACAGATTCGAAAATTCATGGCCTCTGTTGTAGCAAGAAACTGTGTTGTTGGGATCCAAGGCAGTCCTCCTACAAACACCAGATAAAGTAATAATATCACAAATTATAAATACTAACCTGTAGCCAGCAACGAAGTAATGGACAACAATGAAGATTTCAAATTGGCAAGCTTATCGGACTCATATCTCGTTACCCATTATACATTTAGCATTGACCATTGAGCATCATAGACCAAAAGAAGAAAAACAAGAAGAAAAAGAAGGGCAAGAACATCGTGAAGAAGAAGAAAAAGAAAAAGCTTAACAAACACAACAATAGAAAACGCAGCCTACAGACATATGTCCTTTCAGAACCTTTCTTTAGTTGGTTGAATTTTCCTATTTCTTGTACAGAGGTTGAACTTCGTCAAATAATGAGCGCTAGCTTCCCTGTATTTGGACCATGTCAAAGGATTTCTTAAGGATGGAAACACTTATCAGAGGCAGCAGACACGGTTTATGACGACTTAGCTTGGATTATAAGAGCCTTGTATCAGTGGCCCATTTCATCACAGAACGATGCTCATCTTCGGATCATCGATCACTGCCAAGAAAATTCGAGGAGGAAGAAGACATGCCAAGCTGCAATACCTGAGGATGGGAAGTTGGAGAGGGAACATTTTGGTTTTGCTTCTGCTGTCTCTGAGCTTGGGCGTTTTGGCTCATGATGAGAGTGGAGTACACAAGAATGGCTACCACAGTTACTCGAGATCCTGTACTTAAGCCGAGAGGATCATCAGGGACACCCTTAGCAAGCACACCGATTGGGAGAGGACGATACCAGCAGGAGTTCTTCACTTGCACTTCCACGACTGTTTCGTTGACAGGAGAGCTTTGCAAGATTTAAATTCTGGTCTGCTAACTTTGCTGTTCTTCAGGGCTGTGATGGATCGGTTCTTCTTGACTCAACTCCCACCGATGGAAGTAAAGTGTAAAAATTGTCCCTTCCAAGCTTCATGTCCACCAAGAGCTATCCCTGCGCTCACACTCTAGCCATAGCTGCCAGAGATTCAACCGTCATGGTAAGTTTAGCATCTTTTTAGAAACACTGGATCAAATTCTAAGATGGAGAGGAAAGAATTACCAAGTCCCAACTGGACGTTACAACAGAAGAGTTCCCATCCAGGAACGCGGCAACACCTTACAATCTCCGTTTGAGAATGTGTCAGTTCTCATTAAACAAACACTGGTTATTTTGATCGGCTCCAAAACTGTAAAACAGCTGTAAATCACAAAATCTTAGGATTGTACTCCACACAGACCACTGCAAGAATACAGCACTCATATATTCTCTGCCTTTCAATTCTTTAACGATAGAAACAACAGAACGACATTGCATTAGTTTTAAAAAGAAAGAAGAAAATTGATTACAAATTCACCGTACCTGGCTTCAAATTTCATTACACAAGATCTGGAAAGAACTGCAGGATCTTGCTCGATAAATTTAGTTTCCTTCATAAACCTAAAATTTCCAAAGCTACGAATCTAGAATTCAAGAGGCACCACCATTTTTGCCACCATGTAACAATCTTCACCGTTCTTTTGGAGCATCACAGATTTAGTCCGTCCGATTGGGAGCATCCACCATAAGTAAAAATGGATATTCTAAAAATGGAATATGTGACGCCGATGCCAAAATAGCAACTTTAAATAAAGAGTTTGATGATGATGATGATGATGCTCTTGATTAAACGATCCAGATTTGTGACGCTCCAAAGCAATGGTGAGGATTGTGACATGGTGGCAAAGAGCTTGGTTTTAGGTTTAAGAAACGGTTATTATGGCTGTTCACAAGCCACCAGCGACTTGTGAACCTCTAGATATTACGCTACAAACCATCTGTGGGTATGCGCCATGGAATTTTTCGGGAGTCTTGACTCTTTTCTTTCATTTGTTGTGATTTCTAGGCCATTTTCTTTTCACAAACTTGCTCCTGGACAAAATGATGGAGACCGCTAAGGAAAGTGGAATCCAGTGAAGAATTGTCAACCTCTCCTCCATCACACTTACAGCGGTGGAATCCAGTTCTCACACCTTAATGACAAAGCCTGGTACCAAACGACTTTCTTTTCTCGTGAGCTTACATTCTTCCTTTTTTCTTCCAAAAGGTACTCCGACACTAGAGCATACAGTCAATCCAAGCTCGTGAACATCCTCCATGCCAAAGAACTGGCAATGAGATTCAAGGTATTTGTCTAATGCTTTAAAATCTCTCCCACCTTTCTCTTTCGTCAATGCTTTCTCTTTCGCTGATTATGCCGAAGGAGTTGACATCACAGCCAATGCTGTTCACCGGGGTTTATAATGTCGCCTTTGATGCGGCACACATTCTACATAATGAGTTTGTCTGTTATCCTCGTCATTGTTTTCGGTTACTTATGGAACTTTGATCTTCATGCAGGGTTTCTCAAGTTCTTCTCCAGCTTCCTTTGGAAAAATGTGCCACAGGTAAGAAGAATTCTCCCAATTATCTGGAAGTTTTTCGTGACTAACACGTGATCGATCTCTCAGGGTGCTGCTACGACGTGCTACACGGCTTTACATCCAAGCCTCAAGGACGTCACTGGGCAATACTTCGTGGATTCCAACAAATCCAACTGTAGCACTTATGGCAGAGATCCCGAGCTCGCACACAAGCTATGGATCTTCTCCCAGGAGCTTATAGACAAGCATTCTCTGTCCTAAAGGTAAAAGGTTGATGGTGCTAGAGAGCGAGCTAGCAAACGAGGAGAACTCGGCAATCATTTGTGGATAGACTGTATTTACTGTTCTCAAAAGCTCGAGCTCGAGCTTGATCAAAAGTAAGACGCGTTGCCTACATTGCGCATTACTATAACTTTGGTTTCGAGCATGTCGTCCATCGCGTACTTGACACCCTCTCGTTGGATTGCAGAGTCTTTGATCCCACCGTATGGCTGGCTATCAACGCGCATGCTTGGCGAATCATTGAGGCAAACTCCTCCAGCTTGTGAAGATCGAATAATCATCAAACAAACAATCAATACTTTCTATATCTCAAACACAAAGCTACCTCTATGTGCTCAAACGCATAGAAGGCCTTGTTTAGATCATGCGTAAAGACGCTGGCTTGGAGACCGTAATGTGTGTTGTTAGCTTCCTTCACAGCTTCCTTGAAATCACTGTGTCACCACCGTTTTAGTTTAGAGAGAGAAAAAAGAGTAAATAAGAACTTTAGGAGCTAAGAAACTTTGAGAGCTTACTTGTATGAGTAGAAAGGATCACGGGACCAAGAATCTCTTCCTTCCTTGCATCTGTGTCAAAGGGAGTGTCTTCCAGGATCGTTGGCTCCATGAAAGCTCCCCTTTGCTTACTACCAACTAGAAGTTTGGCACCTGCCTTCACTGCCTCGTTCACGCTCTTCTCCACTATAGCTGCCGACGACTTGGATATCATGGGCCTGATGGACGTGTCCTTTTATATAATTTTAGAATAGTAAGTAGTGTTGAATCATTTAATAGTAATGTATTTTTAAATTGGAATGCATAGTTTTATCATATAGCATTAGAACTGGTTTGTCCTAATACAAACATTATATCTCCAATATAATTATTATATTTGGATGTACCTCTTTTCAAACACCTATAATGAAGTGTGATTATCTAGATACATTTACTTATGTATATTTTTAAATATAAAAAAGATACATAACAGAAATTCTATTATTCTTTTGTAAACTATGAAACTTAGAGGCACCATTACAATTCAGATAAAAAGTTTATGCAATAAAAATTATAATTTCTCCAAACTAACCTTATATTTTTTGGTAGTATATAATTCTTTGGCTTCGTGAAAACTCAATTGCTTTTAAAGCCTGACAGCAATCTTCTAGATGTGTTTAGGGTTGTGTAGCTTTAAATAAAGGTAATAAAAATTTCAAATTCAAATTTAATTATGATTAAAAAATGAGCTTATCTTCCCTAACACTTGCATTATTATCTCACTGCGTTATTGTCCATTTCTCTGGAGATGAATAGTAGTAAAGTTAAGCTAAATTTAACCTTGTATACAATCAGAATTTCTAATATTGTAAAATTTGAAAAGAAGATCTATTTATCTTGGGTATGCTATATCTCCCAACAGATATTTTAATATACTCTTTGTTTTATAGAATGAAATCTTTATAAAACAAAGAGTACTTGATCGATTTTATACTACATTACGAAAATTAAACATAATTTTGCTGCACAAAGATGGAATGTAGTAGACAGAATAGAAATTATACTTTAAATTTAAAAGTAAATAAAGTAGTGACTATAGAAAATAATATAATTCTATCATATATAGAAATATGATAGAAAATAACTTCAATTCAATGAAATTCAATTCAATTCAATTGAAAAAATAGGTGAATTTGTAATTAAAATTGTAATTCTATTCCTTAAGCCTCTATCAAATCTCCAGCTATTTTATCTTATAAAGTAGGTTTATTTTTATGAATAATCTTATGATACTTATTTCAGATTCATCAATTAATCTATTCACATAGAGTTGTTGGTTAGCTCATATATACTCTAAGATCTGTGTAAAATCATAAAGTTATAATAATTTGTTTAAGACTAATAATGTGTTCTTTGGTACACGGAAAAAAAAAAAAAATATAATGGCGTACAGATACAAATATGATTGAGACAACATTAGACACAATACAAAAGGAAACCATCTAAAAAATGTGATTCCTCATCCAAAAAATGTGATTTTAATATTATTAAATTCAATCTATGAACCATTCTAAAATTTTCTGATATATTATGGTTTAGGACATAAACAATTATGTATCATCAATACCCTAATATCCAAGTATAACCTTACTTTTGATTGAAACATTTTAGTCTCAATAACATTAACATTGTTATAATGCAATAAATTTAAATAAAAAAAGAAGCTTTAGAGATAATAAACTTAATTCATATTAGCATTCTCTTTATATTAAAATATATCCATAAATAATCATAATGATAAATAATAAAATAATTTAACTTTTAATTAGTAATCTTAAAAGTATAAATATAAATATTGTTAATTGGGAGGATGTCAAATACAAATATAAAAAGAACATAAACTAAAAATATGCCATGTACTTATGGAGATTTTATTATATATACTTTTTTGAAAACATTTAATGGAAAGTATAAAATATATTAAAGTAGATTAGAAACAAATTAGTGTATATAACAATATCTTATATTCTAATTGAAAAGAGAGGACTTAATAGTTCCAGCTATTTTTTCTGTATAATAATTTAATTTTTATCAGTAATCTAATGGTACTTATTAAAACATAAATTAAATTAAATCTCTAAATGAGTCATCTGGCCATGGGATTCCATAGTGAGTTATTCCATTTATAGAAAATCTAGGACTTCACTCAACAATCAAAGTTTTAAATGTTATATAATGTTATGAGTTTTATTTATTATTTTATGATGTGTGCTGGTGATAGAGTCAATTCTAGATGGGATTTTTAATATATAGATTATATGATGTTTAAATATGCATGTTATCATTATGAATATATTAAAAATTAAAATTACAATTACAACTCTTTGAAATTATTAAGACATTAGTAATAAACAAAATACTCCCAGTGTAGCTGGGGCTTTAATAACTAATTTTCATTTCTCCCAGCATTGATAATGTTATTGCTATATATTAAATATAGTAACATATAAAAATATAATAATACCATTATTTAAGTGCTGGTTCTAACTTTATTAAAAATATTAATCTTTTTTATAATTGATATCTGTTTACAATCATGTTCTCATATAGATAATAGCGGTTTTTAAAAAATTAATTGTAATTATATTTTGAACTGAAATTTTCTATATTTTTAGCTATATATAATTTAAAATCCATTGGCTAAAGACATTCTTGAATAAAATATTTGCAAGTTTTTATTAAAGATTTCAAAGTCATCACATCCATAAGCTTTTATAATCATAACTTCTAGCATGATATCACCTAAATATCATCTTCATAAAGTGTAGCTTATTATTTTCAAAATTATTCCTAACAATCTAGATATTTAATTGTGAGTTGTTCTACAAATTTGTAACCTGAATCTTTTGTCATGAGAACTTCATTTAGACCACTTTTTTTAAGATTTTAACTTCTTATTTGTATAATAAAATTTCTATATTTTTCCTTCTCAAGTATTTTATCTCTTCATCATTTAAATTCCATAGTAGTTATCTTTAATATTATAAGGTACAAAATGTCTTACACACTCTTGATTTATTGGTAAAGCATGTTCTATATTATTGGTGTATTAATACATTTTATTTTATAAAACAGCTAATAAAAGTATTTTCAAAAATATTATTTCTATATTTCCGAGAGGATTTGTTATTTTTTCATAAATGTGACATATAATTTTTCTCGATCTAGAAACCATTAACTTTTATTCTTTTAAATACTTAATTTACCATTTTGAACTAACAAGATATTTTCCTTATGTTCTGATAGCAATTGAGATAATACATATGCAGAAAAAATCTAGAGCAAGATCAAAAGACTTATGTAAACCATATGGTTTAACTATAGCAAATAAATCATTGTGTCAATATTAAGGCAAAAGATTAAACTCATGTAAAGCTGCTGGTAGATTAAAGTAAGGTTATGAGCAAGAAGACTAATTAAAAACATAAAAGACTTTGTTAATTTTTTAGATATTATTAAGAAATGGATTTGATATTTGTATGTTTATGAGATATCTTATACCATATTAGATACTATGTCATATATGAGACATGAATTCATAGTTTTATCATTAAGCTTTAATACAGATTTGTCTTAATACAAACATTATATCTCTGATGTAATTATTATATTTGGATGAAGATAAAAGAATATTAGTTTGATTTAGAATCTAGAATGTAAACTATTCTCCACTGTTGGCTTATGCGGTTTAATATAAATATGGTAGCAAGCTAGATACATTTATTCATGTAAACCCGATAGATAATAGAAATTATATTATTATTTAGTAAAATATGAATGTTAGATGCATCATTATAGTTCAGATAAAAAGAATTTAACTCAGTATGCAATTAAAATTAAAATTTCTCCAAACTAAGCTATTTGTTTTTTGGTAGTCTATGATTTTTTTGTTTTGTGAAAACTCATCTGCTTTTCAAGCAAGGCAAAAATCCTGCATGTGTGTTTAGGGTTGTGCACCTTTTTCATAAAGGCAATGAAACATCAAATTCAAATTTATTGATGATAAAAAATGATCTTATCTTCCCCAACACTTGCATTATTATCTATTTGCATTATTGTGCATTTCTTTAGAGATGAATAGCTTTATATACAATCCAAATTTCTAAAATTGTAAATTTATAAAAAGAAGATTTATTTATCTTGGGTATGCTATATCTCCCAGAGATAAACTATATCAAGCTCTAAAATCAAGCTTTGGATACGAGAGCTTCTCTACCAAGAGTCTCAAAATATAATTGAAAGGGGGAATAATGCATGTTATTCATCATTTCTATTGTCACTTGAATATTCACAACAGAATTATAACTTGAAATTTGGTAACACATTAATATATAACTAAGTTATAGATAATTTTAGTTTATAATTTAGATTTATTTAAAGCTCTAATCTAAACAAAAATATTTTTAATTCAAAAATATAAAAAAATTAGAACATTAATAAAAAAATTATATATAAATACTACTCAAACCTAAATATACTTAACCCTAAGTATCCTAAGACCTTTAACCAATTGCAAAAACTCTTGCTTAAAAACCTTTTTCCTTTAGTTAAACTTTTTTGTATCATCTAGTGAGTCATTCTTTTTGGTTGCATATAATCTACCATTCTTCCTTGGAAACTCACAATGTAAATTTTATATCACTATATTAAACAATGGAGAGTCGTGACTTTTGGGATCATAAAAAATTTCAATTGTCGTTTAGGGCGCGTGACCACAAGGAGAGAGCATTGATCATCGCTTGCGGGAAGGTTCTGTGTGTGTGTGTGTGTGTCGTGAGATGAGCATAGAGCATGGAGAAGGCAAGATTTGGTTGCCCATGCATGATTAGGCCGAAGGAGTTGACATCACAGCCAACGCTGTTCATCCGGGGTTTATAATGACACCTTTGGGTACACATTCTACATAGTGAGTTTCTCTCTTTGCATCGTCATTGTTTTCAGGTACTTATATGGAGCTTTAATCTTCAGGCAGGGGTTCTCAAGTTCTTCTCCAGCTTCCTCTGGAAAAATGTGCCACAGGTAAGAAGAATTCTCCCAATTATCTGGAAATTTCGTGACTAATACGTGATCAATCTCTCAGGGCACTAAAAAAGTGGCACAGGTAAGAAAAATTCTCCCAATTATCTGGAAGTTTTTCGTGACTAATATGTGATCGATCTCTCAAGGCGCTGCTACAATGTGCTACACGGCTTTACATCCAAGCCTCAAGGACGTCACCAGGCAATACTTCATGGATTCCAACAAATCCAACTGTAGCGCTTATGGCAGAGATCCCGAGCTCACTCACAAGCTATGGACCTTCTCCCAGGAGCTTATAGACAAGCATTCTCCGTCCTAAAGGTAAAAGGTTGATGGTGCTAGAGACCGAGCAAGCTTTCGGTTACTCATGGAACTTTGATCTTCACTATAATCCACAGCTCTAAACAGCTTGTTGAAGTTTGAGAGGACCAGTGAGAAAGATGATGCTCAACTTGGCGGTTAATCATTGCTCCCGCCTGAATTATGGCAAGAAAGCAGCAACCAAGTGGCTTTACAATCACCACTCGCAAAACATACACGAGTTTGAGGTGCTTGCAGTTTTCGGCCACATCAAGCACCGAGACAGTGAGATTGAATGGATTCACACTATCATCAGCCAGCAACCTCTCCCTTTTCAGCTTCATGGATTCCACAGCAAGTTCTTTTTTGTACAAAATAAAGTTCTCATAATCTTGTGGAAACGATGATGCTTGTGCGCATGAATTGCTTGCTTTTGGCTTATGTCCAATATGGGTAATATCACGTACAATGACTGGGCAAGACCGCCGGGTCCAAGAACTATGCTGTGGTTATGGTGCAATTAGAAAATGTGTAATCCTGGTGGCTGTCACTCCCGGGAGGTAAACCCATCAACAGATATGTACGGTGAGAAAACGTGGATTTTGCATCAAGAAATGTGCAAGAAGAAACAATTCAGAAGAGTGACCTGAAAATACAAGGAATCTCTATTCTATTGTGCTATTGCTACATTTGCTTGAATACAAAGAAAAACCTCTTACCAATAAGAAACATCTTGCCATAACGATCTACAACAGATCTATGCTATTCTACTTTACTGAAAACTAGAGAACATGCACTAGCTTATGAACAATGGAAATATAAATTTGGAATACTGGGAATGGGTCGCAAGAGAAAGTAAAAAAATGTGGATGTCATTAGGTGATGTGATTGTAGAAGATGTTACTTGTAATAAAGAAGAATAAACATTCCAGATGCTATGGCTTTAGTTTCTGTGTCGAAGGCCTGTCTCGGCTTGGTGGCCAAGGAAGGGGCCGTGAAGGTTGATGGAAAGCTGGTCAAGCTCAAATGCTTGGAGAGAACACTGGCTCTTCATGGAGACTCCAGAAACTACTTTAAGATGGACGTGATCTTGGCGAGCACCTTAGTCGACGCTTACACGCGAAGTGGAAGCCTGATGGATGCTCGAAGAGTTTTCGACCAGATGTGCTCGCACGACGTCATGTCGTGGACTTCGCTGGTTCAGGCCTGTGTTGATTGTAGAGAGGAAGACAAGGCACTAGAGCTGTTCCAACGTATGCAATGCGAGGGGCAATGCGCTCACGCCTTCGAGCATTGTCACAGCAGAACTCAAGGCTTGCATCCGCGTCGCTGCAAGGGAAGAGGCCACTCAGGTGGATGGAAAGGCTGTCAAAGTTTCGTCACTGGAGAAAGGGATTGCTATCCATTGCCAGGGATCCAAACTCCTTCGACACTGGGACTTCGTTTTGGCCAGCAAGATGTACGCCAAGTGTGGGAGTCTGGTGGACGCCCAGCGAGTTTTCGACAGCATGCCACACCGTGGTGTAGTCTCGTGGACAGTGCTCATGTCAGGGTACGTGGACTGTGGTGAGCTCTTTGGGGGAATGAAACTGAAACTCGGTCAGGCCAGATGCTCGAGTCTTTGTCCCCGTGCTCAAGGGAAGCTCTTCTGTGGGATCGCTGGAAGTCACTAAAGCCATTGCTGGGGAAGTATACAGATATGGAGCCGAGAAAGACGTTGTGCTCTCCAATAGCATGGTGGACGTGTTTGGAAAAGCCAGAAGTATGAATGACGCACAGCAGACGTTTGATGCAGCTCAGACTCGAGATCTGATAGCATGAAACGCTGGATACAGCCGCCAGGGCGACGCCGAGAAGGTCCTGGATGTCTTTCACCGTGCTGTGGACAACGAAGGAGTTGAGCCGGACAGTGTGACGCTGCTGTGCGTCCTCGCTGCGTGCAGCCACGCCGGCATGGTGACTAGAGGCAGGAAGTACTTCGAGGCAATTCGAACTATGGAGTGAGTCCGAGGTGTGAGCACCGGGTGTGCGTGGTAGACATGCTCGGTCGGGCCAACCAGCTATGCGAGGCACTGGCAATGGTGACTAGCATGGGCTCAGAAGCGAGTGCGCTCACTTGGAGGACACTCCTGGCTGCTTGCCGGACGTGGAGAGATGTGGAGACCGGAAAGGTGGCGTTCAATCACTCGTGAAGATTGACGACAGAGACACGGCAGCCTACTCTCTCATGTCCAACCTGCTTGGGAGCGTCGGATTGTGGGACGAGCAGTCACGGCTCCTGCGAAGTCAAGAGGAACTCTTCGCCCAGCAGCAGGCAGTGGCATCCTACATCGACTGCGGAGGATTGGTGAAAGAGTGAGGAAGGCCCGTGCTTGTCTTGCCGAGAAAACAAGCGTCAGTCCGACACTACCGCGCGTGCCGCCAATTGAAGGGATGCGAGCTCATCCGCGAGAAAGCACTTCCACTGGCAAGAGACACCATCCGGGACCTCCTCAACCTTATCCTTGGCATGAATGAAGTAATCAAGCAGCGTTTTGTCACGAGATTTGCAAGGCATCGCTGCTCGATTGATGGACCCAAGAGCGTGGAGGAATCTGGTCTCCGGTGCCATCCTCTTCGGCACCGGCAGCAAGCTTTACCTTCTTGGCAGTGATGGTTTTTTCCTTTCTTTATAACTTCATCTTTTTCGAGATGTTTTTCTGATGTACCTTTAATATCAACTTTGGAGCCTGATTATTGGAGGATCTGCTACACAATGAACAAGAATATTACTCCTGTGAATTCTTGTGCCAGCACTTTACAGGATTTCTTATTTATTGAGTTGGTATCAATTTAGTCCCAAAGTGCAATTCATTTTGGATTTGTTGCCAATGTAATGGTGCACATTCAAAGTGTATAAGACTAAAATGGCAAGTATCTATTAAGGTAAATATCTTTAGCACTACTGTGGAGATTTGTTTGAAAACTAATGTGAGCAAAAGAATGACCATAGAATATGTGAACTTGATGATAGTCTATCTACTACTGGCAATTCCTGTCATATGATTTCTTGTGTTCTTGTAACTACTGTTAGTAGGGCAGTGAGACAAAACAACAAAACAAAAAAAAACAAACAAAAAAAAACAAAACATGGGTTTAATGTCAGAGAATGAAAATGGTAAATGTGAGCAACACCCTTGGTAAGATGGAAAAACAATGCATACATTGTACCTTTTTTTTTAATGAAGGACAGTGTTTTTAATTGTAATTGTGATGCGAGAATAGCAACTGAAAAATCACATCCTTTTCAATGCTTTATCCAAAGACTGTTAATTTTAAATATTTAATACAAAATTATAGTAGTGCAGCATCAAACATCAAAGAGATTGTAGTAGGTGGCCCTAATTATTTTAAGATATATGGACAAATTTAACATAATATTGGAAGTTTCAAACCAAATAATGAAAAATAGTCACAATTATATATTTGGATACTGCTCGAGCAACAGAAATAAGAATAAAAAACAAACACAACTCTAAGTGCAATGAGCAACTAATGCGTGATCTTGATAAATTATTAAAAGAGATAAATCCCTATGCTAATGCATTCATAAACAAACCTACAACCTTCTTGAATGTCAAAGGGTCAGGACTGGTAATGACCACAAAGATAGTTCAGTCAATTGACCATTTTAACCTCGTACATTTTGATATGGTATGTTCGATTCTTGATGGAACACAATGATTGACTACTTTTGTAAACAAATATTTTTGTACTCGCATGTTATTAGTTTTTATTCTTTCCATGGTTGATCCACAAGGGACCTTTTTCTCCTGTAGACCACATGTCAGAAACAGGATTCAACAAATCTTATTCTCACCTGCGCCTAACGTTAATGGGCAGGCCAGCTTTTGGTATATGTATGGGTGCAAAATCTGATCCATCAGGAGCTCCACAATGTTCACACCTGGAAACAGGTTCAAAACCAGAAGCCCTTCACCCGTCATACCTATATCTCAGGGTAAAGTGATGCACGAACACGAGAAGCTCAAGATTTGCGAGTTCTCGTCCCATGCAGACGTGTGCACCGTTTCCAAATGGCGTAAATGTGTACGGTTTTGGTGCCACCTAACAATTTGTGTTGAGCACTAACATTTTGAGCATCTCGTACTCGTTACCTTGAACCTAGAAGTATCAAACTCTTCTGGGTTTGGATGGTATTCAGGGCTGAGGTGAAACACCCAGTGTGCAACTAGAAGCCGCCAGCCCTTGGGAAATATGAAACCTGGGAAAGACAAACAGAATCTGGTAAATGTGATGTTTGTGGATGGATAGTATTCAGTTAGACCTCCATATTCAACATCTTCAACGATTTCTCTGTAGGAGAAATCAGTCAAATTTGCGACTCGCAGAGTCTCTTTGACGACCTGATGATAAAGGTAAGTCCAAAGTTGTCCACGTCATGCACTTACTCGAATTGACAAAGGCATCTGGTCAGTAATATCAGACCACGTGAGGGTCTCTTTGGGAAATGACTTCTTTTGCTGAATAATTTCATGCTCAGCCTGCCAAGCAAATATGTGATGGCTTTTAATGGCTGGCATATCTTCTTACAGTAACATCCTCCAAAAGCTTTGGGTGGTCCATTAAATTTTTCAGCGTCCAGGTCAATGCTGCAGCAACAGTATCATGCCCAGCAAAAAGTAAAGTTAAAATGTTGTCATGAATATCTTTGGAACTGAGCTTTGTGCCATCTTCATCCTCAACATCCATCAGTATCCCAAGAATGTCACTCTGGGGCCGCCTTTCCAGCCTTCGCCAGCTTATAATCTTATCTATAAGTGCACAGGCCTTTTTCCTGCTGTCCTGAATACAAACCTGAGGCTGTTCAGTGCGTCTTTCGTTTTCAGTACCTTTAGAGCCTTGTGGTAATTTGTTCCGGGTATGTTGATTGGCAACGAGCTCACACCACGAACCAGATGTTCACACGCTTTCGACAATTCCTCCTTCTCATGCTGTGGGGCAGCTCCTATTATAAACTCCATCGCGACTTTAAATGCGTACTGTAATATGAGACACTTATGACAGTAAGTTGGCATCTCAACATACTAGTCAGGTAAAAACTGACTTGCTTTGCCTCGTCTAAAGCGTTTATAGATCTTCCTTCCCATGTCTGCATCACCATTAGCGCCAGCTCCTCAATAAGAGGAATAGAAGAAGGAAGGGTCTCTGGGAGAAGTGGGCGATGCATAAGCTTCCTTAATCTATGATGCAGTTTATGATTTTGGTAGCCAAAGAAAGACTCTCCAAGAAGTTTTTCAACTATTGGCAATCCACGTTGGCGGAAACAAGCTGCCTGGTCAACAAGAACGAATTTTGCAGCTTCCGGAGTCGTTATAACAATCGAAGGATGTCCAAACAAGTGAGTTTTGAAAACCCTCCCATATCTGCATGTAGAAATATGAAAACCAGTTTTTTCGTTTAGAGTTCAAACCTCTGCATCCTGTAAACATAAAAATCGTGTTGGTGGACTTTGAGGCTGATATTTTCTCCGACGAAAGGTACCCCAAGTGATCCTGGAGGAACTTTTAGTCCCTTGAAGGGTAATCTTAGGCGATAGAGCAGAGGTAATACAACAGCAGTGGCTACAACCAGAGATACAACAGCCCATACCACCTCTGACTCTCTATCCATTTGTTCTTCTATTTTTTGGCTTCCTAGAACTCTGTCAGTCGCCAGAAGGGCAGGAAATATGTTCAGAAAGACGCGCCTCATGGGTTAGGTTTTGTTAATTCATTAGCCTGACATTAATGAGTATAAGCAACTAACAAGTCGACCAGTCCGATTCATAGTCCAAAGGATCTTTTGAAACGTCAGAGACAGACTTGAGCAAAGTCTTTGATCCAACGACTGCGTCCTTCTCCATCTCTTTGCACACACAGTCAAACATATTGAGGAACTTCTTCATTGTTGAGAACAGGTGTGCTTGCTTTTCAGCCAGCGGATCCTCACCAAAATATACTGCTAGATCGCTGTAGCTACTCATTGCTCTTATTTGCAGCTCTTTAAGCTCACTAATCCCTACTTTTGCTTCTTGGAAGAAAGGTACCACTATATCGCTCCTGGAAACATTTGTCTCTTCATCAACTGTTCGTAGACCGGATTCCAATTCCCTAAGGTTTTCCTGCATTCTTTCCAGACTTAAGTTTGCTGCCATCTTAACGTCCCTTAGCTCATCCGAAAGTCCCTTTACCTGCTACCATATGCGAATCTTGATTCTGTACAAAGAGGCTGTGTTACGTACCTGCATATCTGTTTTATAAAGCTGCGATACCACGAAGTGTAGTAACGTAGTCTTCTTATTGGAGCCTTTAACATCCATGAGTTTTAACAAGGTATCCAGTTTAAAACCCTTAGCTGCCCCACGATACGAGTTTCCATTTAAATGGTTCCCCACAGCTAGAACCATCTCAAGGATCTTCACAATGGTCTTGTTTT
>NW_003314389.1:173183-178318 GCF_000143415.4 Selaginella moellendorffii
TAAGTGAGCATAGATGTCTCACATTCTGACTCGCAGTTGACTGGGGGGCATTTAGAGAAAATAACGATTCAAGCTGTTGCACGTCCACGCTAACACCATCCGTTTCCGTTCTTGCCCACACGGTCTCTATTGTTCCTTTTGGTGTTACCTTATCCCAGATGAGCTGCTTGAGCTTCGGCTTTCTCTCCACATCAGGAACACTCTCGACAACTTGGGTTCGTGGCAGCAAGGGCAGAGCTGGTGGCGAAGCTCCGGGTGGTAGGGGGAAAGGTGGAGGCAACGGTGGTGGTGGGGGTGGTGGAGGCGGTGGAGGCGGGGGTGGCCTTGGTCTGGAAGGTGGGGGTGCCGGAGGAACTGGCTCGCAAGTTGGGTCAGACGAAGGTGATGGAGTATTATAAATCTTAGTGCTTGGAAAGAGAGTAGCCGGCTCATCCGGGCGAGCTAGCGTGCTCTGCTGGGCGGCTGTCTGCCAGTGTCGCTTGGTGCCTGAGCACCACAGAGACGAATTGTAGAAGTCATCTGAAGTTTGACAAAATCTCCTGTAGAAGAACACATTAATACGTTCCCAGCCATGCAGCACGAGTTATTCAGTTACCTTGTCATGCGTTTGCGTCTGGCACGCGGCAAGGGCGCAAACTTTTTTCTGGAGAGAATTCTCAGAAGCTCGCGTTTGCCATTTCTTATGCTCAAAAGTTTGTTTTCTGTTGTAGGACGAACTCTCAGCTCACATATGGCAGCGGAATGCGTTGTATTGCAGTCTGGCAAGTGCTGCCTAAGGGAAGAGAGTAGCCCGTCCTTCCGGTTGCAGCTGAAGCTCGGGACCTGATTGCCAAACAGGCCCGGCAGTTGTATATTCCGGTTAAATGACCCATACACATCGAAAGGCCTGTGCATGCAAGTGTCGTAAGAGCACAAGAAGCACAGGACAGGAGTACCTTCCTCCGGGACTGGAATAGAGCTTGGAGTGGACCTGCACTGGTTGTTTATCTTTCATCTTGTTGCAAGGCATCTGGAACTTTCAACAAGGCGCTGCATTTTTGTAAAGTATCTACCTGAAGTCTAAGCGACTTGTGACTCATGGCTTGACTGGTGGAGAACAAATGTTGTTGCTCCCTCAGCAGTAAGACTGCAAACATTGTCACGGCACGGAGCCTGCCATGACACCAGTAGTGAGAGACAATTTCAGATGCTCGTGTGTAGAATGCCACCTGCTAGCATCGGTTCCATTCATCTCTGATTGGATAAGAAAAGGGCCAACTAGAATTGCCAGCTTCAGAAGCGATATCCTTTCCATGTTGTGCTCGTGTATCTTCAACAGGACACGCAACAAGCATTTTACGAGTTGGAAGCTAGTGTAGGGAAGCCGGGCCAGAAGAATACGGAGAACATACAGACGGCAATTAACGGCAAAAACTCCTGGTATGAGCGAGCAATGATTAGATGCTTGAAAATGTTCCGACTTACTCGTGGCTGCCAAGAAGAGAGGCTGCAGCTCCCTAGGAATTAGAACGCCCTTGAGTTCTTTGAGAAAGAAGAGCATGGCAGCTGCAACGCCCATTGAATCCGATTGCCTGAGCTCTTGTTGCCCATGGCCTGTTTGGTGACACGAGCGAGTTCAGGTGGGGACGGAAGCAGACACACACACACACACACACACACCTTGAATCAGAAGGGATCTGAGGCGGAGAACTTCATGAACCGGAACAGGCGCGCAAAACAGCTTGTCCAGCTTATCTGCGTGGATTTGGAGTGTGGCTACAACAAGATGATGTATTTTTTTCTACCAGACGAGAGAAGAAAGTTAAGGGCCCTTTGAAGGCCCGGCTGGACGACGAGGTGATCCGCCGGTGCCATATACACGCGACGCCCACGCCCTAGAAGAGTGGTAGCCAGCCGGCCGGTTCAACGGAATTAAAGGTGAAAAAGAGAATGAAAAAAAGTACAGGCTTTTGGACTAGGGTTTGCGTGCGGATCGTCATGGCTGGCAGTGCCACTTGCGCTGGAGCTGGTGCCGCCGGCCTCTATGCCATCAACGATGCGCTGCTGCCGTTCGAAGGCGCCATCCGCAGCACGGCGCACCAGCTTTGCACGCTGAATGAGGTAAATCCATTTCTTAATAATATCTCAAAAAATATCAAACTCTTTTATATTTTTAATTATTCTACTTGCTCATAACCTCACTTAACTCTACCAGCAAGCTTTACATGAGTTTTATCTTTTGTCTTTATCTTTTATCATTTATAAACATAGAACTATCACATAACTACTTAATTATAAATATTAATATATTTTTAATATAGTAATATATTTCATATAGCATAATAACATTATCAATATATAATAAAACAAAATTTAGTTTTTATACTGAATATTAAAATAATTTACATCTTACTCTGTAAATTTACAGACTGTCTGAGGTAATAGTAACTTACATATTTAAACATAATGCATGTATAATAATCTTATGATATTTTTAATATGATAATTTTGTACAAGATCCATCTTAAAATTAATATAAATCATAGATGTATATATTATTTTTATAATAATTTTAGAGAAATCAGTTGCTATATGTGTCTTAAATGTCAATAATGAAATTTTATTAAAATTTGAAAACTTTATGAAATATAATGATTTTATTCGTGTGCATAAAAATATGACATCCAATTTATAATTTTATTTTTTATGTTCTATAAAATTTAAGTATGGTTAATATAATTTATAATACATGAGTTTTATCTTTTATCTTTATCTTTTATCATTTATAAACATAGTTTATCATCATTTATCATTTTAGTTTTTATTCTAAATTTTAAAATAATTTACATCTTACTTTGTAAATTTACTGAGTGTCTGAGGTCTACATATTTAAAACTAATACATGTATAATAATCTTATGATATTTTTAATATGATACTTTATCAAATAATACAAAATCTATATATATATATATAATTACTTTCTTTTGTATTTCATTTTTAAAAACATACACTGTTGTATTAAGCATATCATTTGTGAACAATACTTCTTCAATCTCTTGTATTATAAATTATATTAACCATACTTAAATTTTATAGAACATAAAATATAAAATTATAAATTAGATGTCATATTTTTATGCACACAAATAAAATGATTATATTTCATAAAGTTTTCAAATTTTAAGAAAATTTCATTATTGACATTTAAGACACATATAAAACTGATTTCTCTAAAATTATTATAAAAATAATATATACATCTGGGATTTATATTAATTTTAAGATGGATCTTGTAGAAAATTCTACTTTTGAAAGACTGAAAATGATTTAGCAAATTATTGTTACTTATGAGTATCCTCAACATAATATTATTTTTTATATATATTTAAGTATTGTATGGTTTAGATTTATATATCAGCAACAATTTTTCTAAATATCAAAATCAAATTACTTTTGTGAGGTCCAAGTGTACGGCTACGATGCTGTATATTAATATTAGTGTAGTGGGATTTTGGTAGGCATTAGATTGGTTTCAATCTAGACCACTCACTCCTGTAAATAAGCTAGGGTTTTTGGGCTAATTGATATGCACATTTTTTATATTCCCTTTTCATATTCCAAGCACTTACATTGGTGGAGGTGAAGGGCACCTTTCATTGTTCCTGAAAAATGCTTGGATTTGGGATTTTGGTTTACATTTAGCTTTTGCATCATCTAAATCTAGTTTTTTCTATTTCCTTTCTTTTGTTCTTTCTTTTTAGGATTTTGGTTTAGATCTAGCTTTTCCATTGTCTAGATCTCCCTTTCCTTCTAGTTTTTTCTCATTTCCCTTCTTTTGCTCTTTTGTTCTCATTCATCTTCATGGCAAAGCAGCAGTCTCCTCCTCTGACTCTAGAGTAGTAGTTGGTGCACTTGCTTAATGCCATGTAATTGCAATTGAACAACCAAACTCAGTTGATGGCGGCATTCACAGCACGTGGTACAGCTCTTCCTGCTCTTGGTGCCAATCCTAATGTTCGGCAGTAGTTCTTTCATGGGAATCCTGGGGATGATGTGTACCATTGGTTCGATCACTTCATAGTGATTGCCACATATCATTCTTGGGATGATGCTCAAAATTTACATGAGTTTCCCATGTGTCTCCAAGGGATGGCATTGCAGTGGTACAATGGTTTGAGCGTAACCACTCGTAAAGATTGGAGTGTTCTCCTGGATGTCTTTAAATACGCATTTGGACATGTTAACAATTGTGATGATGCCTTTTAACAATTGTATCATCTTTGTCAAGGGCCATCTGAGTTGGTGATGCAATTTGGCATTTGTTTCCGAAGCCTCTTGCTTTGTGCGGAGACAAATATGTCAGAGTGGATCAAACTAGGAATGTTGTGGCTAGCACTTTATTAAGATTTTGTCAGACTTGTGCATGCACATGCTCCAACTATCCTTGACGATGCTTTTTGCTTGGCACAATGTTATGAGACATCACCTCTTCCACTTCTTGCTATATGTCCTTCTAGTCCACTTCCTGTGGGTGATGGTCCTATTCTAATGGAGGTTGATGCTGTTGCTGCTCGAGTCCAAGGACAAGGGCAAGGACATGGTTGTGGCCGTGATATTCACTGCTGGGCATGTGATGAAGTTGGTCATACTTATCGGCATTGTCAGCATTTTTTGGATTGGCAACCTCCATTTCCTAAATGGAGACCTTGGCGTCAACAACATCCTGTTAGTGCCGCTGTAGTGGAAGGTCTAGACACCGAGATGCATCCGGGAAACGAGGAGTCACACGAGTAACAAAGGGACCTTGCGTGAATAAGTCAGTGACCTCTTTCTTTCGGGAGTATCATCAAGGGGTTCACTTAGCACCAGTTCATCCAGTATTTACTTTCTAAATTCATTTTTATAACCAAAGGTCTCCTATTATTCTCTCTGTATTTGTTGATACAGGTTTGAGTTTATCTTCTATTGTTCGACTTGTTGCCATACATTGCTGTTTACACTTGTGTCGTGCGGCAGAGCCAGTTTTCATTCTTTATGGCAATGCCCATACATATGCAATCTGGTTATGCATGTGGGCAATCTCAAGCTTGGGTTGTAGTCATTGCAGGTGGTGTCGAGT
Organism: Selaginella moellendorffii; assembly: GCF_000143415.4. Lineage (NCBI taxonomy): Eukaryota > Viridiplantae > Streptophyta > Lycopodiopsida > Selaginellales > Selaginellaceae > Selaginella > Selaginella moellendorffii. The sequence goes on from NW_003314389.1 coordinate 178,284, forward strand.
CAAGTTTTTGACCTCATTCTTGGTATGGATTGGTT
>NW_003314389.1:178446-286576 GCF_000143415.4 Selaginella moellendorffii
TTGTTCCCCCATTATTTCCTCTTGTGTTTCCATCTTGTTTTGCTCTTCCTTTTTTTGATCCCTCTGACAATCTTTGTTGCTACAGCAGTTGACCGGCTCATGAAGAAGTATTCTAATCTCTTTGAATTTGACCTATCGTCTGGGGCCAAGATTGCCACACATCATCCGATTCCAACCGGGGATGCTCGGTCACCCAAAATAATCAAGATTTTACATGCAAACATCAAAGAGATGTAGGAGAAAGGTTTTATTTGGAAGTTGTGGAGTCCTTGGGCATGTGAGCCTCATCTTGTAATGAAGTCTGATGAGAGTATTCATTTTTGCATTGACTATTGTCTGTTAAAAGAAGTAACGATCCCGGATGTGTACCCTCTTCCTCACACTGCTGATCTCTTGGATTGTCTAGGACGAAGTCATTAGTTCACCAAACTAGATTTTGCTTCTAAGTACTGACAAGTACCGATGGCCAAAGAAGATATTTGTAAGACTGCTTTTCATACACTATTTGGTTTGTACAAGTTTTTGGTGATGCCATTTGGTTTGAATAATGCTCCAACAACTTTCTAGTGGATGATGGACAAGGTTCTTTACAATACGCCGAAGGTGACTGCTAACTTCATTGATGATGTCTTGATCCACTCAGAGGGGACATGGGAGGAGCATGTTCGTGATGTTTATAAAGTGTTGGATCAGCTATGGGACATTGGTTTAAAACTAAAGTGGTCGAAGTGCGTGTTTGGGTCCAAGGACACAACTTATCTTGGGTATCGTATTTCTCATGAGGGTTTGCAAGTTGATCTTGACAAACTTGTGGCTGTTCTAAAGTTCCCTACTCTAAAGTGTATGAATAATATGTAATGCTTCCTGGTAAGGTGCAGTATCTCAGTTGTTTTGTGGGTCATCTTTATGATAGCACTACACTATTGCGAGTGTTGCTGAAATCATCAATGTCATCTTTCATTTTTCTCTAGATTGTGAGCGAGCATTTGTGGATCTCAAAGAGCTCTTGATGACTCTTTTGGTTTCCGCATATCCTGACTACGCTCGACCTTTTATTTTGCGCGTGGATGCTTATGATATTGGTTTTGGAAGTGTGTTGATTCAAGAGAGCCCAAGTGTGCTTGGTCAGCGCCATCCCATTTCATATATAAGCCGTACATTACAATTAGCAGAGGTGAATTACTCCACGACAAAGAAGGAGTGTTTAGCAGTAGTTTGGGGTTTCAAGAAACTTCGTGCATATCTACATGGTTCTCGGACGTTACTTGAAAGTGATCATGCTGCCGTTACTTCATTATTGAAGAGAAAGAACCTGGTTAGTCGTACTGCTTGGTGGGTTTTGAAGCTTCAGATATATGATTTTAATGTTGTTCATCGCCCAAGGAGCTTTATGGCTGATGTTGGTGCCCTTTCTCAAGCTCTTCTTCCTTCTTCACTCTCTTCTCATGTTTTTGTTATTTTGGCATTTATGGATTTTCTAGACAAGGATTCTATATCGTTGATAGTTGCTGTACTTGACATTCAATGTCCACAAGGTGCAGAGCAAGATCTACCTTCTTTTAATAAGGTTTGTGAGGCTCAAAAGCTTGGGCTATGGATTCAAAGGCTTCGAGATGGGTTGAAGAATCCTGCATCACTTGTTAATGACTTACCATTTCGGCATCACATTCTTAGTAATGCCTTGAAGATGGCCTTCTTTATTTTATGGGGATGAATCCTGATGATCCTTTATGGCTGGTGGTGCCTTTTGTCTTTATTCCATAGTTTCTTCATGCCTACCATAATTCTCTTGTTCTAGGTGGGCATATAGGACATCGTTCTGTGACTGAGAAGCTGCATAAGTCTTTCTATTGGCTGGAGATGCAACATAATGTTATCCGGTATATGCGTAGTTGCGTTTGGTGCCAAGTTCATAATACTCCCTTCGTGCTGCAAAAGGATAGTTGGAATCAATTCCAGTTTCTTATCCATTTAAGTTGGTGGCATTTGATCTTATGGGACCTTTTCCACGATCAATTATTGGCAATGAGTATGTTATTATTGCTTTTGACTATTTGACTCGTTGGGTGGAAGTTGGTGCTCTTGCTAGTGCCTCTCCAATTATTTTTAGATATTTCCTCCTTAATCAAGTGGTGTTCCAACATTCTTGTCTAGAGTAGATTCTTTCGGATAATGGTCCCATATTTATGGCTGAGGCATTTCATGTTTTGACGTCTCAATTGGGGATATGCCACACTTTCACAAGTGCTTATTATCCACAGTCAGATGGTTTCGTGGAACGGCTCTGTAAGCTCTTGAGTTTGAACTTCCCGGGAGGTCATCCAACCTTGTACTATTCAAACCCAAAGACGCTTAACCCCAAGTATCCCAAGACCCTTAACCGATTAGAAAAGGGGGTGCACTCTTATTCATGGGCCCTTTCCCTCTATATTTGAACCCCATGGACCATCTCTCAAGTCGTTCTCTTTGGTTGCTTACAATCCACCATGCTTCCCTGCAAGTTCACGCCCTCGTGAACGGAAGCTGAGAGCCACAGCTCTCCGAGAGCCCCACTCTCTTGACACCCTACCCCTCGGGTCGAGCCCAGCAGGAGCAAACTAGACCAGCCAGATGTCAATCAACATATGGTGTGATTCCCCTAGCCAACTAATAGAGTCGGACCTGAGACCTCTCTAATACCAAATATAAGCTCTTGAGTTTGGACTTCCCAGGAGGTCACCCAGCCCAGTACTATTCAAACCCAAGGACACTTAACCCCAAGTATTCCAAGACCCTTAACCGATTGAAAAAGGGGGTGCATTTTTTATTCATGGGCCCTTTCCCTCTATATTTGAACCCCATGGACCATCTCTCAAGTCATTCTCTTTGGTTGCTTATTCGACCAACACTGCCTTAGCTTGTGCTAAGTTCCCTCGCCAAGGTTCCCGCCTATTGTACCAGCTCCTACTTGGTCCTACTTGGTTTCAACTACTCACTGCACGAGCAATAGAGCGTTAGCCATCCGTCCACGGATTCCCAAATCTCTCCCAATCTCCCTCCTTGGGTTAGACTGGACTTAAGGTTCGGCTACACTCCCCACAGGCACAAGCAGCCAAGCACACCAAGCCTCCAGATTCCTAACACCCCTTGGTACCATAAGACTTGATCATGGGACCCTCTAAATCCCAAGCCTTGGGTACAGCACTTGCTTCGGGACGTCAGGGCGAAACACCATGGCCTAACGGCCCGGTATGGGTACCTCTACCCCCCCACTTCCATCCCGAAGGGAAGACCCAAGCCCCTAGGACGGGCGAGGACCAATGAGCCACAAGGTACTCAAGTGGGGCACCACTCTGTAAGTGACTAATTTTTCCATTCTACTTTAGTCACTTAACCACACCTTCGACCACTTGGAGGAGTCTCATTCACAACCTCCATAAGTCCCATTCAGGACTTGGGGCTTGCTAGCCCCGAGAATGGCATCCATGTGTAAGAGATTAAATTTTCCATTCTACTTTAGTCACTTAACCACACCTCCGACCATTTGGAGGAGTCTCATTCACAACCTCCATTAGTCTAATTCAGGACTTGGGACTTGCTAGCCCCAAGAATGGCATCCATGCCACTCAACACTTGCACCTGGTCCAAGTGCTCCACGTGTCCGGTCCGAAGACTGACACCCAAAGGTACCACTGACATCTCGGCCCGTTACGCTAAGGCCATGTCCATTCACCTTTGCTGCACTAGTGGTCCAATACCACTTGCATCACCATCCCGTCTCTCCAAGACTGGGCCATCTGTTCACGAGTGGTCATCCTAGATCCACTCCTTAGCATCCTTAGGATGCCCACAGACCTGGGGAATCGCCTTCCCCAAAGTCCCTTTGTCAGTTCCTACCAAGTCCCTTTCTGCCCCTGGCCGTGTTTACCAACACTGCCACTGGATCGAGGCCCACAGGCCCGACCACTAAGTCCCATGGTCCTCTGGGACTTCCTCACCACACGACTGTGTCCTTGGTCACTACCCCAGAGGACTGCTCCTCTTCCTTTTCACAGTCTAGGCCTTTGGGACAACATTTCGGAACACCGTGGCCTTACGCGAGCCACCTGGGTACTCTCCCCGCCTTTCGCCTTTAGGTGCTCTAGCCATGGGCTTAGAGCGAGGTTCCGTTGAGCCACGCCTGGTATCCAAGTAGGTAGTGCCACCCATACTTGGACTGGGAGCATCGGCCAGTTGATCTCCCGGGGGAACTAGAGCCGGCTCTTGAACACTTCACCAAGCTACCCCGCTTGTCGGTCCATATTCACTCTAGTCTTGGACTTCCCAGTGGTCAGTTCATCACCCAACACTGGGTCTGGCCTTCCTGGGCCAAACTGGCCTTTCCTGGCCAAACTAGCTCCACTGCAGTCCTCCCCCTTACTATACTTTTGGAGCTCACCAAACCCCCCAGGGTCTGGGAGACGGACGCTTTGGGCTTTCACCCGCTCAGGCTCCGGACTCGGACTCGGACTCGGACTCGGACTCGGACTCGGACTCGGATTCAGACTCGGACTCGGGCTCGGGCTCGGTCTCGGCCTCGGCCTCGGTCTCGGTCTCGGTCCCGATCTCGGTCTCGGTCTCGGTCTCGGTCCCGGTCTCGGTCTCGAGTTTGGACTCCATCTCGGACTCCATCTCGGACTCCTTCTCGGACTCCATCTCGGGTCCATCTCGGGTCCATCTCGGACTCCATCTCGGACTCCATCTCGGGTCCATCTCGGACTCCATCTCGGACTCCATTTTGGGTCCATCTCGGGTCCACCTCGGACTCCATCTCGAACTCCATCTCGGACTCCATCTCGGGTCCATCTCGGACTCCACTTCGGACTCCAACTCGGGTCCATCTCGGGTCCACCTCGGACTCCACTTTGGACTCCATCTCGGGTCCATCTCGGGTCCCCCTCGGACTCCACTTCGGACTCCATCTCGGACTCCATCTCGGGTCCATCTCGGACTCCACTTCGGACTTCAACTCGGGTCCATCTCGGACTCCACTTCGGACTCCAACTCGGGTCCATCTCGGACTCCACTTCGGACTCCAACTCGAGTCCATCTCGGACTCCACTTCGGACTCCAACCCGGGTCCATCTCGGACTCCACTTCGGACTCCAACTCGAGTCCATCTCGGACACTCCCACGTGTCATGTGTTGGTCCTTTTGGGTCCCTTTTTGGAGCCTCGCTTTTTGCTCGCTTCGTGCTCGTTCCTCGAGCACTTCTTTGGGAGTTCCACTCCCGCTCTTGACTTTTCAAGTTGGAGCTTTTGGTCCAAACGTGTTACGCTCGTTTGGCTCTTGCTTTAGCCACTACCACGTGGCACCCTTTCCGGCTCCACTTTGGGGCCTAGGGATTTTGTGTCTCACAACTCCACCACCCATAGACGAAGTTCAATGTCCTCATCAAACGGTAAACCCTTTCATAAAGTAACACCCACACATGTTACCATTTCCATCCTTGGCACCTAGCCAATCTTTGTCTATGGTTTGACACCAAAGGCTCACTATGCTTTGTCCATCCTTTAAGGAGCGTAGTCTCTCCAACTTAGAGACTGATTGGACCACATGTAATGGTTCTCTCCTTTTATTGGTTTAGTTCTCGCTAAACCTCTTAGAGACCCTTCTCTAAGTCAATCCTACTACTCCTTCTCGAGTAGTCTCAATTTCCATCGATATAACCTCTGCACTTTGGAACTTTGAATTTTGACTCCTTGGAGTCAATTTCCTAGGTGTCTTCAACACCTTGCCTTGCACCTTTTGTGCAACTCCACTTCCCATCCTAGGAAGTTCTCTACTCGAGGGCACCATCATCCTCTCTTCTATTTCGTGCCAAAGTTCCAGTTATCATACTTTGTGCTAGGGCTGTTCATGGCCCTATCATTTGGCTACTTTACCGCTCCCTCCCTTGGAGCTTCCACTTTCGCCAAACCGGAGCATTTCGGAATCCCTCCTTGGAAACACACTTCCTTTCCCGCAACTTGTTAGCATCCAACACATTAGTGTTCCTCGCCTAACTTTGTCACTTCGATTCCCCCCAAGGGATTCCACGGCCCTATCTTGGCCACTCATCTTTTGCTCCTATCCGTTGATTGTTGCACCAAGCAACATCGAATCTCTACCTCCCTCCTTGAGGTATTGTTTCGGTTCCATAGCAAAGACTCTTCTTTGCCAAGTCCGGAGGATGTTCACCCCTAGTACGTCTCTTTAGCATCTTCTGCTATGGGCTCTATCCACGGCCCAACTTCGTGACCCTCCCATGGGTCTTTTATAGAGACTACTTTCCTCGGACTCACTATGCCATCTCACGGACATAGTTTATTTCCCTTAGGTGCTCTTCCCACTTGGTCATCACGACCAAGCCACACCACCTTAAACAGTTCAATTTCAACATTTTGAACCAGGAACTTCATTCCTTAGCCAACCAAGGACCTTGTCCTTATCTGGCCATAAGATCATCTAGTGATCTCACCTTGGCACCTTAACAAAGTTGCCAAGAGGTACTTGGTCTTCTAGACCTCCAAGTTGTTGACTATAACCCCGGGGGCATCCCCCACACTTGGCGGTGCACCCAAGCCAGCCCTTACGGCCAAGGGTTCATAGCAACTGAGATTAGGTGTCCCCATCTCACTCACCACGACCTTGGTGCCACTTGCACCAAAGCGTTCAAGTTAGATATGCTGAGCTTTCACACTAAGCAATCTAACCGTGCATCATGACTCCGAGGCATCCCTCGCTTGGCGGTGTGCCCAAACCAGCCTCCCCACTGAGAGTCCATGACCACCGAAATATGAGTGTCCTCATATTCCAAACCATCACCACGCCCTAGTGATTTGGGACTCGAACCCAAGCACTAGAGGGTCGGGACTCGAACCCAACCTCCGTATATGCATCTACGGACGGCATCACACAAGATGCCTGGCGTGACTCCCCACGCCGGTGCACCAACTTATTTTTAAAGCGCGCTACAGATCACAGCTTAGGAACCTAGTTCCTCCACACTGCCAAGTCCTCTCACTTGACATGTCTGTGATCATGCATGGACTCCTCCATGCTCGGCCCCATGGCCCACCCTTTTTGAAGTTATCACCTTCAACTAGGGTATTTGTTCCCCCGACGTGCCAATCTCGCTTGGCAAGTCCTCCGACCACTGTAACATAGTTCCTGCATAAGCGTGAAAGTCCTTGACCATCGACTTTCGTTCAAAGCCCTCTCTTTGAACACTCGGGAACTACTTCCCTAACCTTGATAGCCTTGCCTCATGGCAAGCTTCAAGACCACGCTTCTGCTGCGCCACTCTGATTTCGCGCGTTCCATGAACCATTTACACTTGGCCTTTCTAGGTACTAAGCTACCTAGAATCGTCTTTGGGAACCTTGAAGGAACTCTGTCCTTCAGCTTGCTAAGGCCTCCCTTTTTCCAAGCCTTCCAAATGCCACATAGTCTAACATGGACAATTCCATATTTTAGACTCTCCATGGCATCACGGTTGCTAGCGGCAACACCCTTGAGCCCCCACTTGATTCTCCACTCCCAGCTGGCATAACCAACCTTGGTTATGCCCTTTGATTCCTATGGTTCGGTTCTATCCCCTTACTTCTTGCTTTTTGGCTTCACACCTTTCCTTTGGTCATTCTCCTCAAGACCAGGAGGATAGCTTTGCACTTTCTATCATGCTTTAGCAAGTATTCTTAGGGATGAACCTACTTAATAGCCTAGGGAGTGGTTCCTCAATCCGGGTATGCTCACCTTATAATCCCACACACTGGGATTACATTGTTGCTTATGGGCCTTTACATGCCCATCACTAGCCTTGCCAAAATTCCATTTTTCGCTTTGTCCAACTCGGGTAGACAGTCCTCTCCTGTCTCCGCAACCTTGGACATTTGGATAGCACCTTCTATCCATCATTCGCTAGGGACTTAGTCCCTTGGGCTTTATCCATTGCCCTCGCGACATCAAACACCACCTTCTGGTGTTCTAGAGTGTTCGGGTGTCCCAATGATGGCTTTCTTGACAATGAGTATTTCCTTTTATGACATTGACTTACTATATCGCAACACAAGCAACTTATCCCCCGTAAAGGTATATTCAACTTCCCTATGCTATTAAGAAGTCTTGGGTAGCTACCTTCTACCCGTTTAACCAGTTATTTTGCACCTCTTGCTTAGTTGCCTCATAGTTGTCAAGTCCTACAACTCATTGCTTGGTGCTTTCACACCTCCATCATTATCTGGGTCACCACACTCCAACTGCATGCTCTGCAACTTAGGCTATGCTATTCCCATTTCCATTGGGATTCCTTTGGCAAGGGGTTCTCATGAACCCACCAACATAGCCTCAAGGTATCACACCTTGGCACATTTGGTGTCTCCACACCATCGGCTCCACGAGCCTACCTCTATGACATTTCCCCTTCGTGTCTAAGTCTTTGCCAAGACCAACACCGCTCTTTCTTATGCCAACCGTTAGCACTGCACCATAGAGGTCACACACAACTTTATGTCAAAGTTGTTTTCTTCTGGGAACACCTTTCCCATAACTTTAGCATGGCACATTCTGCCATTGATGAGATACCCTCTTTTCTCATCCTTGGATCCTATGATCCCCCCCCCATCCTTTGTGGGGTACAACACACCTCAGTCCAAATGCTTCCATCAGTCCTTTTAGGACCATCCGTTGACTCTACTTGAGTCATCCAACAGTTTTGGACTTGGTTAATCCACAGACCCGTAAGGTCCTACTTGTGAGGCACTAGCTCACTGGAATACATTTCTTGCATTCCTGTCCTACTCAAAAGGACTATTTTCACAAGTGTTACTCCGACACTTGATTTTGTTCTCTGGGGGCAACCTTTGCCCCTTAGGACTACTTGTCCATGTGATGAGAACACCAACTCATCCACTTAATACATCCCCAACTCCTTGGGTTGTTCCAGCATTTATTAGAGGTAGCCCCGGCTACCTTTTCAAGGGCTTGAGTCCTCTTCCGTATTTGACCTCCCACGGTCATTACTTCTGGTCTCACATTCATGAGCACCAACCTCAACTATATGAGGAAAATCTTGTGACTCCTTTATTGCTTTGGAGTCTTTATCTTTCCCGTAATCCCAACTGTAGTTGTTTACCACAACTACATTAGCCAGTTTGCTAAGTCAAACGCTCATCTGGATCACATCCTCAACTTTTTTTTTTTTGAGGAAAACCATATACTATTCCCAAGATCCCAAAGTCGTTCCATTATTGGCCCTTTTCTATCCACCACCCCGTCTACAAGTTCACACATGAACTGTAATGGAGAGCCATGTCTTCCCGACTTGCTACTCCTCAAGGATAGGCCCACTCCTCGGACATTCCGATGCTAACACTAGTGGTGATATACTTGAGCACCAATAAAAGTCGGACTAAGGAACAGCTCCGATACCAAATTGTAAGTGACTAATTTTTCCATTCTACTTTAGTCACTTAACCACACCTCCGACCACTTGGAGGAGTCTCATTCACAACCTCCATAAGTCCCATTCAGGACTTGGGGCTTGCTAGCCCCGAGAATGGCATCCATGCCACTCAACCTTTGCACTTGGTCCAAGTGCTCCACGTGTCCAATCCCATGACCGACACACAAAGGTACCACTGACATCTCGGCCCGTTACGCTAAGGCCATGCCCATTCACCTTTGCTGCGCAAATGGTCCAATACCACTTGCATCACCATCCCGTCTCTCCAAGACTGGGCCATCTGTCTACGAGGGGTCATTCTAGATCCACTCCTTAGCATCCTTAGGATGCCCATAGACCTGGGGAATCGCCTTCCCCAAAGTTCCTTTGTCAGTTCCTACCAAGTCCCTTTCTGCCCCTGGCCGTGTTTGCCAACACTGCCACTGGATCGAGGCCCACAGGCCCAACCACTAAGTCCCACGGTCCTCTGGGACTTCCTCACCACACGACTGTGTCCTTGGTCACTACCCCAGAGGACTGCTCCTCTTCCTTTCCACAGTCTGGGCCTTTGGGACGACATTTCGGAACACCGTGGCCTTACGCGAGCCACCTGGGTACTCTCCCCACCTATCGCCTTTAGGTGCTCTAGCCATGGGCTTAGAGCGAGGTTCCGTTGAGCCACGCCTGGTATCCAAGTAGGCAGTGCCACCCACACTTGGACTGGGAGCATCGGCCAGTCGATCTCCCGGGGGAACTAGAGCCGGCTCTTGAACACTTCACCAAGCTACCCCGCTTGTCGGTCCGTATTCACTCTAGTCTTGGACTTCCCAGTGGTTAGTTCATCACCCAACACTGGGTCTGGCCTTCCTGGGCCAAACTGGCCTTTCCTGGCCAAACTAGCTCCACTGCAGTCCTCCCCCTACTATACTTTTGGAGCTCACCAAACCCCCCAGGGTCTGGGAGACGAACGCTTTGGGCTTTCACCCTCTCAGGCTCCGGACTCGGACTCGGACTCGGACTCGGACTCGGACTTGGACTCAGATTCGGATTCGGACTCGGACTCGGGCTCGGGCTCGGTCTCAGCCTCGGCCTCGGTCTCGGTCTCGGTCCCGATCTTGGTCTCGGTCTCGATCTCGGTCTCGGTCCCGGTCTCGGTCTCGACTTCGGACTCCATCTCGGACTCCATCTCGGACTCCATCTCGGGTCCATCTCGGGTCCATCTCGGACTCCATCTCGGACTCCATCTCGGGTCCATCTTGGACTCCATCTCGGACTCCATTTCGGGTCCATCTCGGACTCCATCTCGAACTCCATTTCGGGTCCATCTCGGGTCCATCTCGGACTCCATCTCGGACTCCATCTCGGGTCCATCTCGGGTCCATCTCGGACTCCATCTCGGACTCCATTTCGGGTCCATCTCGGGTCCATCTCGGACTCCACTTCGGACTCCAACTCGGGTCCCCCTCGGACTCCACTTCGGACTCCATCTCGGACACTCCCACGTGTCATGTGTTGGTCCTTTTGGGTCCCTTTTTGGAGCCTCGCCTTTTGCTCGCTTCGTGCTCGTTCTTCGAGCACTTCGTTGGGAGTTCCACTCCCGCTCTTGACTTTTCAAGTCGGAGCTTTTGGTCCAAACGTGTCATGCTCGTTTGGCTCTCACTTCGGCCACTACCATGTGGCACCCTTCCGGCTCCACTTTGGGGCCTAGGGATTTTGTGTCTCACACACTCCACATGAGCCAGGAGCACCGTAGTCGGTTTCCCTTTCGGGAGTGGGAGCTAAACCTTAAGTCTAGTCTAACCCGGGGAGGGGGATTGGGAGAGATTTGGGAATCTGTGGATGAATAGCTAACACTCCGTTGCTCATGCAGTGAGTAGCTGAAACCAAGTAGGACCAAGTAGGAGCTGGTACAATAGGTGGGAACCTTGGCGAGGGAACTTAGCACAAGCCAAGGTAGTGTTAGTCGGATAGACGAGGTAAGTTGGCAAATTGGAAATGAAAAATTTGTGGCTTACAGGCTCGTTCGGACATTCAAAGGAATGATTGCAAAGTATGTGAACTTTCAGCATTCAGATTGGAATAGTTATTTGCCGTTTCTTCAATATGCATATGTCACAGGGGTTGGATGTAGATCTCATCCACACTCCAAGTCACACAGAGGTACTTTCTTAAGATTAAGTTTTGTCAAGAAAGAAAAGGTGTAGAGTTTAGTTGGTGCTTCACCATATAAACTTCTATATGGTCATGATTTAGTATTACTAACGAAGCTGGGTTTACCTTTGTGATTGCCATGAGCTGCCGATGCTAGGTCATGGGATCAGTATTTGACGAGCATTCTTCCACTTATCTAAGCAGAGTCTACCAAACACTTAGGCCGTGTACAAGTAGGACAACAATGGCACTACAACTCACACCGTCGTCCACCTGCCGAGTACAAAGTGGATGACTTCGTGTTAGTTTGTTTTTCCTATCTTATGGTACGTGGTTTATCTAAGGGGCTCCTTGCTCAGTGGAAAGGACCGTATCGGATGTTGTGGCAAGTTGGACCACAAGTTTATGAGATTTGGCATGACGTCCAACAGGCCGATCCTCCAAAAATTATGCATATGCAACAGTTGAAATGCTTCATACAAAGAGATCAGGAACAACTAAGACCATCTACAGATCAGCCGATGCCTCCTTCTGATGTTCCTTTAGATCTTGGCCCATCTACAAGAGAATTCTGATGGTCTTCCATTATTCCAAGAGGAGGAGATGATGTGAGGTCCAAGTGTATGGCTACGATGCCATATATTAACATTAGCGTAGTGGGATTTTGGTAGCTGTCAGATTGGTTTTAATCCAGACCACTTGCTCCTATATATAAGCTAGGGTTTTTGGGTTAATTGATATGCACATTTTCTGTATTCCCTTTCCATATTCCAAACACTCACACTTTTTAATATAATGATATTTATATATTCAAAAAAGTAGCAATCTCTATTATATTTTCTTTCTTGCTTCAGACACTTGCTTGTGGTAGGGATCAATCACTTCCCTTACTCGCTTGGCAAGGATTTTTTTTGGCACACAAGCTGTTATATGCATGAGCTTTGAGAAGTACCAAAGCAATCATAGGGACTCTTGGCATCATGACAACTAAATGATCAAACTCTTATCATCTAGTCTGGTCTCACAGTGCTTTGCCTCATCCTTCTTTCCAATGACATTGTGGGTGCTGACAGTAAATCTAGTGCTTTTTTCTTGGATTTATACCCTTAGTTTTTTTGTTCTTCTGGTAGGAAGACTCTTGACATACAATTGAAATGCTGCATGGATTGCCAAAGAGAGTCAATTCTGGTAATGTTCTTCCTAGTTTCTTTAACTTTTATACATAGAACAAGATGCACACTTCACAGGTATAATGCCTTGCTTGCTGTGTCCTTAGTGTTGCTACATTGCAACTTCTTTTTTCTTGGGATATTCGTGTAAGTGGCTCAATCCTGCTTATCAAGATTGCAAGCTCAATCTCTTCTTTATCACGAGCTCACTATGTCTTGGCATCTCTTTTTCTTCTATCTTCATGCATCCTCAGGTAACGACATTTTTTCTATTGAGTATGAATGATTGTTTGTTTTTGTTCCAGCTGAATGGGCACCTGCTACCTGCTTTAGTGATAGTGCTCTACTGCATGTAATTATGCTACAGCGCATTGTCAAGAAAGCCATGAAACTACAATTGAATCAGAGTGCCCATGCTCGTCATGGGAATGGCCACTACATTTATCTCCGTGATATATTCTGCAGACTCTTTGACCACTTTCCTGTCACTGCCATCTCCTCCTCACAAAAAAGGGAACATCAGAGTGACTTTGTGAGATTTTTTACTCAATTCTTCTTCCAGAAGCTCCTTTGCAACCTTTGCTCTCAAGGAGAGATTTCAAAAACAGCAACAAACTAAGCAGCTGGATCTGAGCATGACTTCCACGAAGCAAAGATGCCATCCCAGCACCGTCCTGTCACGTACATCTACTCATTCTTTTATCTCTTGTGAGCATGTACTCGGCTATGTTGCTCACCAGACAGGAGACAAGGATGCTATTGACATTGGCAAGCCTTCAAAATTGGTCAAGATTGGCACAATGTGGTTCACAGCGGCACTATACATTTGGTTGCTCATAGCTCCACTCATTCTTCCAGATCAAGACTGCCAAACGAGAGGACAAGATTGAAGTTGGAGAGGGAACGTTTTGGTTTGCTTCTACTGTCACTGAGCTTGGGTGTTTTGGCTCACGGTGAGAGTTCGGATGCAAGTATGGCTATCCACAGCTACTCTAGATCCTTTCCTCAGGCCGAGAGGATCATCAGGGACACTCTTAGCAGCACACCAGTTAGGACGGGACGATACCAGGAGGTGTTCTTTGCTTGCACTTCCACGACTGTTTCATCAATATGAGTAACTTTACAAGCCTTAAATTCTGCTCTTCTAACTTCGCTATTCCAGGGCTGTGATGGATCGATTCTTCTTGACTCAACTCCCACCGATGGAACTAAAGTGGAAAAATTGTCACTTCATGTTTGCCAGGAGCTATGAGAAGATCAAGGAAGCAAAGCAGAGGTTGGAAGCTGCATTTTCTGACGTTGTCTACTGCCGACACTCTTGCCATAGCTGCCAGAGATTCAACGCTCATGGTAAGTTTAGCATTATTTTTAGAAATGCTGAATAAATTTCTAAGATGGGGAGGAAAATATTACCAAGTCCCAACCAAATGCTACGATGGAAGAGTTTCTATCCAGGAATGCGGCAACACCTTAAAATCTCCATTTTTGAGTTGTGTCAGGTCTCATTAAAAACTTCAAGGAGCGTGGTTTGTCAGTCAAGGACATTGTCTTTCTCTCAGATACAAATCAATTTAAACTTCAGTCTCTTTCCATCCAGTTTGTAAGTAGACATTGACACTACTCATGCACTGATTGATTGAGTGGCCAGTCACGTTCATATCAGTGGCTGCAGTGACAATAAATCAAGAGCACCACTGTGCAAAGCTGCTGCATCGGCAGTGTGCTCCTCACTGTGAAACTCCTAGCAAACACTGGCTATTTCGATTGGCTCCAAACTGTAAAACAGTTGTAAAACACAAAATCTTAGGATCTTACTCCACCCAGATCACTGCAAAAATGCAACCCATAAATTCTCTTCCTTTCAATTCCTTAACAATAGAACAATTGCAACAGAACATGGCATTAGTGTACAAAAAAAGAAGAAAAGTGAATACCTGGCTTCAAATTTCAATACCCAAGATCTGCAAAGAACTGTAGGATCTTGCTCGATAAATTTGGTTTCCTTCATAAACCTAAAATTTCCAAAGCTACAAATCTAGAATTCAAGAGGCACCACCGTTTTTGCCACCATGTAATGATCCTCACCACACATCATGAATTGTGTCACTTATTTCCAACGCCCAACGAGCCCACATTGCCATCCTATTTGTGATCAACAGTAACAAACTAAAAAGGCAGGTGAAAATATCTAACGTTTTAATGTAGTCTAGAAAAATGAATTTCTCCTCGGCAAGTTATGAGAATTGTTATTTTCTCCCATATTTGCAGTCACTTATAGAAACAGAATCATTTGTCCAGAATGATTTTTCTATGATAAAATCATCTATACCTAGAGGCTTGAACCTGTACTTTTGGATGTCTGGTAGTCTGTGCTTTTGAGATCCCATATCCAAAGAAGCAACATTGGAAACTTTCAAATTTACTACCACTGATCTCTATATGGACAAAAAATACCAACTCGCCTTCTTCTAGCTGTTGTCATTCAAATGCAATGGATTTAAGGCAAGAAATTCTCTGAAAATAAGCACCATCATTCAGCAAAGAAAGTACAATTTAGAGCAGAGACACATTGATACCTGCTCATTGCTCAGCATCCTGCTGCTTCTCTTCGCTCTTGTTAGCCATAAAAGCCTGAACTTAAATATTTTATGATTTGAAAAGTACACACAAAGTGGGAACACTAGGTTGTATTCCACCACCTGTATATTTTCATAAAGAAATATAGCTTTCTCCCAGTTTCTTATCTTGCCACAAAATATTTCATCAAGTTCAAAGCAGTAACATTATAGTGACTCACGTGCTAGAGACTCCAATTAGGGAGCTGAATATCACAGCACCAGGAATAAGAGAGTACTTTTCAACTTCTTGTAATACAAAAGTGCAGTCGAATTTACCACCATGGCCAGCAATATCAATCAAAGCACTAAAGAAAATCTGCATAATGAAAATCAAGTAAACATGCAAAATGAAATTAGATCACAAATTGTTACCTCGTCTGGTTTCACACCTTCTTTCTTCATGTCATTGTAGATGGAAAATGTACTGTACTTATCCACCACCGTCATATTATGGTTGGCTATGGAGAAAAAGAGCTCCATGTTGAGAGGTAGAGGAGGTATCTCTTGCTGGTGATCGCATTCAAGGTGTAACATTCTGTGAGAGAACAAGAAGAATGGTGAACACACACACACACACAGAGATTGTAGCTCACAATCTACCCAATTGCCCTAAAAATTTCACTTGTTTTAGAGCATCATTAAAATCAAAATTGATGTGTTGCCACCCTTTTGGCATGTGATCTATGCCATCTATTTGAAGTTTTTGAATTTCAGCCGTTAAATTATAAGTATATTCACAAATAATATTCTAAATATGGAATAAAAGACAGCAGATGCCATATGCCAACAGCACTTTTAAATAAGGGAGTATACTAGCAAAAGTCCCAGCTACACTGGGAGCATCATATTTATTCCTGATGTTTTAGTAATTTCAAAGAGTTGTAATCATAATTGTAATTTTTAACATAATCATAATTATAACACATTGTTAAACATAATATAATATTTATATTAATACTCACTTCTACAATTGACTCTATCACCAACATACATCATAACCTAATAAATATAACCCATAACATTGTATCTTTGATCTTCTATAAATAGCATTACTCAGGCCTACAAGCCAAGCTTAGAAGCATCTAAAACACTTGTTCTATTAAGAACAACATTTGGAATAGGTACATCATCCTCTACACACTTGATCTCCATAGTCTTGCTTGCTTTTATCTCCCAATTTGATTTATATGGTGTATATGGTTTAGAGTGTTGTACACCACTATTCCCTGAAAACATATAGACACTGCCTTGCTAAATCTCACTTGAAAGATGCTTTGCATTCTTGCCAAACCCAACAATATGTATTTCAGAACTTTCTGCATTGGCAACATCAACTGACATAACACATCCAGCTGTGCCTGTTTCAAAGAATACAAATTTCCCTTTGTGTGTCACCTTGGCGCGAAAAGACCATCGGTAGCAGTGGTCGTTGATGTCCTTAATTGGCATCTCATTGATCATGAGCTTCTTAGAGCTCTCTCCCTTAACATGAAACAGTGAAAAAAATATATACATCATCCTTCTATATTTAAAAGAGCAAGGGTGACATATTCAATCGAGATTCTTTTCGAGTTTAATGGTGGAGATGAAGACACATGGCAAAAAAACAGTTGAGGTTGAAACTTTTTTTTTTTTAGGGTAAACCAGTTTTTTTCAATGCATTTTTCCAGGAGAGCTTACTGCACACCATCAGGTTCGCTGCATGATTGCATT
Organism: Selaginella moellendorffii; assembly: GCF_000143415.4. Taxonomy (NCBI): domain Eukaryota; kingdom Viridiplantae; phylum Streptophyta; class Lycopodiopsida; order Selaginellales; family Selaginellaceae; genus Selaginella; species Selaginella moellendorffii. Next base: position 195,540 of record NW_003314389.1, read on the forward strand.
GGTCCTTACGCGCGGCTGCACACCATGAGGTTCGCTGCATGATTGCATTGGTCCTTACGTTATATACCTTGTGCTCATATGCCGTCAAAGAGACCTCTGACTTTCCACAGCACTTGTGGAATCGTGAACAGACCATCTGATCACAATAGTGTGCTGTCCAAAGGCTGCCAGGCGCTCAAGATTTCCACCCAGATCGACTTGAAAAGCATTCTACCATTCAGTCGGAGCACCTGTATAATACACTTGTAAGTCTGTGAAAGCAGTTTACTGGATCTCTGAAAGACAGTTCTTTCTTTTCCCTCTGAGTTGAGAATGCTCTTTTTTTGCAGTGTATCTATGTGTCTCAGAGCGTATTGGCAGGATTGGAGTAAAGGTTAAGCTCATCGACTCGGAATTTCCTTTGTTTAAAGGTAAGGTTTTCAATGCAATGCTTTTTCTTTTATTCTTCTTTTTTTTGCTAGAAGGTCTGTCCACCGATCTTTGTTTTTCAGGAGTGGATCTTTGATACCCTAGCAAATGGAGAGAAGCACGACTAAATTTCAGACATTTATCTTGCAACCAGACAACCAGTTATGTGCAGGGTTGCAGGTTGCAGGGTCCCCAATGGGCGTAAGTCATTTTCATTTCCATCTTGCTGCATCTTCTGTTGTTTCTCCAGCTCTACAAACATGGAGTTATAATCTGTGACAAATGCTATGCTGTTCATTGAAGCATGGGAGCTTCTGTATCAAAGGTAAATGTAAATAATCTCTCTTCCCAATTTTATGTCCCTTTTCAACAGTTTATGTCCATAAATTCCAACGACTGGACAGACAAAGGGTTTGAGCTTATGCTGTTTATTGGTGGCAATGCAGCTGCAAATGCTGCATACGAGGCCTTTGTTCCTAAATCTTGGCAAAAGACCCATGCCAGAATCATCCAATCAAGAGCAATTAGAATTTGTAAGGTTCAGGAGATGCAAAACTGTTTTCTATATTTATTTTTCAACCATCAATGTTTTCTCAGAAGCAAGTATGAAAGACAAAAATTCGTAAAGCCATGCATTTGGCTTCCTCTTGTCAAGAGTCGACATTCTTTCAAGGCAAGAAGATTCTTCTGTTCAATGCTTCAATTCTAGAGGTAACCTTACAGTGAGGGACTTCATGATTGGTGACCCTTATGTTGTTCTCACCCTATGAAACCAGGTATGTGTCGTTCCTATTAATACAGCTCAAGCAAGTTGAGGAAGATTTGCGAAGCACAAAGGCAAAACATAAAGACTTTCAGAAGCAAGTTGTAATAATCTCATGAGAACTGAGTTTTACAACCATACACGTTTTATCAGCCTTTTACTAAACCGGCCATAGTCTATTGTTTAGCAAGATTGGCCAAAGTTAATGTTATAAGCCTCATTATAATAAGAATAAAGCAGTGTCTACCTACTACCTTCTAAATCTCCTCAAAATATCTGCATACTTGCACACATCTTGGATAGGAGAAATCCCAACACATTGCAATGCAGTCCTGGCATGCTGCAAATTTGGAGAGCCAAGTGCTGAATTTCCTACAAAATAAAGAGTAGGATCTTGAAAGGCTTCTTGAATGTTCTTTCCTTGCTGCTCTACGGTTATCTAGCATGTTAGGTGAAAGTCTGTAAGAATTCACCAGCAATCGTCCAGTCTTGAGCATGTTGCTACCAACTCTAAAGCCATGTACAGTTGACCAGCTTCTAGCTTTGTATGAGCACTAGGTCATGGTGCAGGGATTTATCTGGGGAATCAACTCCTTCGATAATGGGGTGTGAACTCGGCAATGTAAACTTGGCTTTTCATCATCTGAAACTAATTGAAAATCCAATCTTTTCAGGTGCTTGCATCCCGAGTTTGCATACAGATGAATGCTTCACAAACAAACGAAAGCCCATAGAATGATCTAATCATAGTTCACAATGCTGCTCAACCGTTATTTAAAGGTGAGAGAACTTGGACAGAGCATGACTTCATAACTTTTTGATAATGAGTGAGCTCTTGAGCTTTGCAGGTACATCACGGCTAAAGAACACAAGCAATCTGTGCTGCAGCACAACCCAACTTGCTGAATAATATCTTATTGCCCAATGTAACAAAGGAAAATGATTTAAGATATTTGTGACAAAGTAAAGTATTGCAAGATAAAAGTTGGTTAGGGTTATCTTTATAGTACATGGTTTCAGAACGAAATGACTTCCTCTTTGGAAAATGGTGAGAGCCAGGAAACACGCAGGTTGCGTTTACATCAACCTTTGAGAATCCCTTGGACAGAAGTTTCAGGCGAGATTTACAGCCCAGATGCCTATTATAAATTTGAAATGCTTTACAAACGTGTGTAAAATGATTTTATATTCTGGACACAGGTACATACATTGTGCTGGTTTTAAACTTGCGAATTCATTTGCGTTTCCAGAAACAATGGCATGGCGGGAGGTAAAGACGACTGGTGCGGAGCTGATGCTAAGAGCCAGGCACACAACAATCAGCCATGGAAAGTACGTGAGTCTCTCATGGGGCTTTTACGTATTTTGTAGCAACTGGTGTTTGGGCAACTTCGAATCCCTCTGGTCCCGGGCCTTCTCCACGTTTCTCCCTTGCAGGAGATTCCGTGGACGCAGAGTGAGGCATATGATTCTTCTATGGGGGATATAACGAAGAGCTTGAAGCTCTGGATGACATGTATTTCCTTGACACAGGTTGGCTTCTTCTTTAAATGACATTGCTGCCATTCTTGACAATATGGTTGCCGTTTTTCTGTGAAGAGATGCTGAGGGGGAAAGATCCATCAGAACCAAAGCTATCCATGCGTAAGGAACTTAAGAGAAGGCGGCAAGAGTATCGTGCCACGCCATTCGTGCTAGACAAGCAACGGGATGCGGACAAGAGCTTGGTTTCATCTCACAAAGGTATCTGCAGAAAAACTTGGACCTCTCCAATTTTTCCCTGTCAAACTCATGCTACAGAGTTTCAAGCTCATCTTCAGCTGCTAGGCGAGAAGATGTTCGAGGCTAGAGTAAGCGACATATTCAACTACAGATACATATTAGAAGCGTCCATCGATGGGAAGCTTTTCTGTGGGCTGCTCTTCTCGTACAAGCCTGGTTTTGCTCAGGCAGTACAATCTTACATGGCGAGATTTGTTTCGTTTGATTCTCAGTTACTCTCAATGAAACACTGCAACTTGCAAAAAATATCCCCAATGGTCTTTAGAAGAGCCTTGTTAGACCTCGAGTTTAATAGTGAGTCTCCTTCTCTCAAGTGATGTTCAAGTGATTTGGAAGCGTGGCTAAGACAAGTACATATGGATCCACCCTGATCCGGAAAAGTTCAATCCAGCTGGGAGGTACGAGATTCTCACCCATGCTCTGTAACTCTGGCTGGGATTTTTAACTAGAAATATGGAGTATCTCCATTCACGTTCACACCCTTTGGGATGGGAAATCGAACTTACAAACTTGCCAAGCTTCAAATCTTCATTGTCGTCCATTACTTCGTTATTACAGGTAAAGATCTATTATTTGTGCCATTATTCCTTTATCTGGGGTTTGAGGTGGACTGCCTTGGATCCCAACAGCAAAGTTTCTTACTTGCCACATCCAAGACCACGAGACTTCTATTCTGTAAGAGTTTCAAAACTTCTGTAGTTATAAAAGAAAAAAGTACTTTACTGAATTGTACCTCATACAATATGATACCTTATGCATTCTCATGCCTCCACTATTCTAATTTGTCCCTGTCACTTATTGACTTATCACAAGGAGCGAATCCTTCTTTGAAGTCACTGCCTCAACAGGATGAAACTCAAAGACAAGAAGATACTCAAAGGCAGGCTTGCCAAGTACATTGTAGAGGCTGTTTGTAAGTCCCAAATGTTTCTCATCACAGGTCTTTGGAGGACATGCATAGCTTTTATGACCATGGACCAAATGTTGAGAACAGCAGCATCATCAAGAAGAGTTGCAGTCTAGCATTTAATTTGTCTCACTTCTGGCACAAGACAATAAGGTTGTTAAAAATAAGGTCTTCATTTATTTTTTAACTAAGTCCTGTTTGCACAGCAATACAATGCATCAGGAGCTTGCTGGAAACTATGATTTACAGAGTTTCCAAGAAGGTATGAGATTCACGCTGATTACAGCAAGTAACTATCAGGTACACTTTTAGTGTTTTCTCTCATGAATCGTGATCTCCCTTATCTTGAGTTTAGAGAAGCCTGCAAGCATCACCAGATTCTAAGAACTCAGCCAACTATGTGTGTCTTTGGAGGCTGCCATTATAAGTACTTTTTCTTTAAATTTTATATAACCTTCACTGCTAATGGAAAGCCAAGTTTACATTGCCGAGTTCACACCCCATTATCGAAGGAGTTGATTCCCCAGATAAATCCCTGCACCACGACCCAGTGCTCATACAAAGCTAGAAGCTGGTCAACTGTACATGACTTTAGAGTTGGTAGCAACATGCTCAAGACTGGACGATTGCTGGTGAATTCTTACAGACTTTCATCTAACATGCTAGATAACCATAGAGCAGCAAGGAAAGAACATTCAAGAAGCCTTTCAAGATCCTACTCTTTATTTTGTAGGAAATTCAGCACTTGGCTCTCCGAATTTGCAGCATGCCGGGACTGCATTGCAATCTGTTGGGATTTCTCCTATCCAAGATGTGTGCAAGTATGCACAGATTTTGAAGATTTTGAAGGAGATTTAGAAGGTAGTAGGTAGACACTGCTTGATTCTTATTATAATGAGGCTTATAACATTAACTTTGGCCAATCTTGCTAAACAATAGACTATGGCCGGTTTAGTAAAGGGCCGATAAAACGTGTTTGGTTGTAAAACTCAGTTCTCTTGAGATTCTTACAACTTGCTTCTGAAAGTCTTTATGTTTTGCCTTTGTGCTTCGCAAATCTTCCTCAACAAATCAGAATAATTTTAAAAATCATTTTTAATCTTCAAGATTAGCATTTTCCACAACATCCATGTTAAATATAATATAAATCCCAGCTGAAATTATGTTTCTCTTTTCTAATTTACCTTGAAAATGAGTACCATCCAAAGCGAGGGGTGGAAAACTGGAAGCCAATCCGTCTTGAAGGCATTGTGCTGCAATTTAGTTCGGACTTTTGCTAAAGAAATATTCGAATACAATCCATTCGATGATGCCGAAGATATGCTTGACATATGTATGAAGAAAGAATTGTTGTAGATTAGACTTTATAGAACAAAAGTAATATTAGTCTATGAAAAAGTGTTATTAGTATTTGAAAAGAAAAGACCAGTTTGACATAAAAGGATCAAAATCATCAGGTTCCAACTGTCATGCATGCATAGTGTTCCATCAAAGAGCAACAGGCTGCTGAGGACTACCTTGTCCAACTCTTTGAAGCCATCAATTTATGTGCCCTTCATGGCAAAAGAGTCACAATAAGTAAGTATTCAAATAACACACACAAAAAGATTATAGAATTTATCAACCAGCTCGAAAATTATACATTTAGCCTGTCGGCTTAGAGGAACCTTGGAGCATTTCATTTGATACTACATTTCTTTTTCTTGCAAATTCACTTAGAGTTTACCATACAGCTTATACTTATTGATTAGAATCCTCAAATTTTCTTAGAAAATTGCTGCTACTTTCAGGCATAAATCACTGTTAATTTCAGGCATCCTCAACCACATATTTTTGGGAAATTAAATGTTCAAAATAAAACCACTGGAGCGTGTCAAAAATATGATCTCTGTTGGATCACTGGTATAACTACCCATTCTCTTGCTGTCAATGTACTTGTGACCGGAAATTAAAAAAACAAATTAGGTGTTAAACCCATGCTACTGATTCTTGGGTATGGGGTCATGATGAATGAGAGAGATACAATGAACAAAGGCATTGATCATGGTGTCTAATCCCAGAATAATATATATATATATATATATATATATATATATACATATATATATGAATTATAAATATACATCATCACTACTGGATGATGAAAACAAACAACTAATTCTTTAGGATTCATGTCACCTATATAACAGATGTTCTATCTATTCCAGCGGAGCTGGATTCCTTGCTAGTACATATGTAATGTAATTAGTTACAAACGTATTCCGCTGCTTGTGGGTGATGGCCAACCCTACAAGATCTTCATTCCTGTCCCTCATGATCTTCGTCCCTGTCCCTTGCACCATCCTTCTTACCAACGCTGGCATCACTGCTACATACATGTGACCGATCCCAATCTCTTGGTGGAGAATTCTTGCAGCCTTGAGTCTTCTCACTGGTGATGCTGCTGCTGCTGCTGCTGCTGCTGTGATTCTGACTTACCTGTAGCATGAAGTTGACTCTACCATTGGGACTTTCACACAGCCTTTATCTCACCATACTATCATAAAAAGCTGTGACATAAAAAAATTTAAAAGCATGATGATTAAAAATGGTGCTCCATATGTGATCCAAGACAAATCATAGCTCTTTAAGAAGTGAGAGAGAGAGAGAGAGATAGAGTGCACTCAAATTTGCATTCTGCCTTTCCTTGTTCCTCAACAATCTGTTGCTTTTCCTCACTCTCGTTCGCCCTAAAAGCCACAATTCAATTTTTTTCTAATTTGAAAAGCTATGACCTTCTACAATTATATCTTAGCTGTTAGATTTTGGCATATGCATAGAATAAATATCCCCAGTATATGTTGTTATTATACTGGCTTTTTCGTTTAAGACCCCAACTCTGCTGGGAGACATAGCATACCCAAAATAAATAGATCTTCTTTTCTAATTTTACAATATTAGAAATTTTGATTGTATACAAATATAAATTTACCTAAATTTTGTTACTATTCACCTCTAGAGAAATGAATAATAATGCAAGTGTTGGGTAAGATAACACCATTTTTTAATCATCATTAAATTTGAATTTGAATTTTTTATTACCTTCATAGAAAGGCACAAAACCCTAAACACATAAAGAAGATTGCTGCCATGCTTTAAAAGCAATTGAGTTTTCACAAAACCAAAGAATTATAAACTACCAAAAAATAATAGGTTACTTTGGAGAAATTATAATTTTGATTACATACTGAGTTAAGTTTTTTATCTAAACTGTAATAATGCCTCTAACTTTCATAGTTTACTAAAGAATAATAGAATTTTTATTATGTGTCTGGTTTTACATGTAAAAATATACATAAGTAAATCTATCTATATATTCACACTACATTAGAGGTGTTGAAATGAGGTACATTCAAAGATAATAATTATATTAAGGATATAATGTTTGTATTAAGAAAATCTGTACTAATAATTTATTAATAAATTATGCATTCATGTCTCATATATGACATGGTATCTAATATGGTATAAGCAATCTCATACACATACAAATATAAAATCCATTTCTTAATAATATCTCAAAAATAATAAACCCATTTATAGTTTCAATTAGTCTTCTTGCTCTTAACCTTACTGTAATCTACAAACAGCTTTACATGAGTTTACATTATTTGTCTTAATATTTATACAATGATTTATTTGCTACATTAGCTTATGTTATTAATATATAAAGAAAATAGGAATATCAAATTCAAAATTATTGATGATAAAAAATGATTTTATCTTCTCCAGCACATGCATTATTGTGCATTTTTCTGAATATGAATAGTGGAAAAATTTAGATAAATTTAACCTTGTATACAATCAAAACTTTTAACATTATCAAATTAGAAAACAAGATTATTTATCTTGGGTATGCTATATTTCCCAATGGAGCTAAGGTCTCTATTAGTACTCTTTATTTCAAGCTGCTATTTAAAAAATAGAAGTTAATGGTTTTCAAAATAAACCATAATAATCTATCATATTTTTGACATCTATATTATAAACTTGTAGCTTTAAAAAAATAGTTTATGTACATAAATTAAAATTATATTATTAAGCTGTATATATATTATAATATTTATATTTAAAAGTATTGATAATTTTTGTGATAATATTATAATTTTAATATTTAAAATTATTTATTAATTCACATATTGATATCTAACAGAAATTATATTTATTAAATCTATTCTTTAGCAATATTTTCCAATAATTTTTAATTAAAATAATTTATAACTAATTACATTATTTCAAATTTTTTTAATTATTCATCAACTTCTACATAACATTAGTTTTGAAAGCTTCAACTTGGCTTATATTTAGAAACTTGATACCACACACAACAAGTTATAAAACTATAGTAAAAAGAAATAAAACATACTTTTTGTTTTTGCAGCCAACAACCCACATGACTGGCGGAGGTGTGTAGGAGGCCAGCAGAATAGGAGGGGCAGTCACACATTTTTTCTTTTAAGTGTCAAGTCCAACTATAAAAACTTCAATTTTTTAGTATCTCTGTAGCTCTTGAGTTTGCAATGAATCTTCAGATTGTACATCCTTGATCAAATAGAGTCCATTACGGCCAAAAAAACAATATAATCATCAGCTTACATGCAGGCATCCCTACAATTTCATTAGCAGCATCATCAAATGCAACTGCCCATATATGTCCAGTGCTGTCCAGAATACACAAATGTAGTGCATATTTGAACTGAATATCTCCAAAATCAATGTCACAAGAGTTGCATTGCCACATACTTTCTGAAACCTGAGTAACCTTATTTGCCACATTGCCTTCCATTGACAACCTTCATGCATGCTGGCTAATAGAAGTCACCAGTCTGGAAGTCACCACCTTTATAGTGGGTTTATTGTTCTTGAGATTTGTAGAGAAGTTAATTGAGTTTTTTCTTGGATGGAATTCTTGCTAATTAAAGCATATCATTGTTCATTACAATTAGTTATACAACACTACCAGTAAATCAATCTAGTAAGAAATGTAGCATTATTAATAATAAACATATAAAATAGCATTATTATATTCATAATCAGATTTACACTTTTTAGCAGAGAATTGTATTAAACATAAGACCTTTAAATCCATTGCTAATCCATCAAAAATGAATGTCCAAAGATTATAACAGTAACTGACAAAAAAGTAGTGAAGTTAACGTACACAAAGAAATTGAAGTAGTGCAGCTGGAGTTTGTTAATTCTTGAAGTGTTATTACAATTAGTTAGTGAATCTGACTAATACATTATTGACACTAAATAATATAATGAAATTCCTAGAAATTATTTTGATAAACAATTATATACTCATGTTGATCAGATGTCATTACTTTTAGGTTTACCTGGCTATTCAGTTTTCTTATTTCTTTATTTCTTCATCTTTCAAATACCAAAATTTTTGGATAAAACCTTATTATTATAAGTAACTCTTCAAGAGAGTAATTGCAAAAGTGTATGTTTTTTAACTTTAGGTTTAACTTTTAACTTTAACTTATTAACTTTAACTTAAATTAATGCACATAAGACAAAAGAAATTTGCAATACAGATCCATGAATCCTTGTTAGGATTAAAGATTTTCACAAAAGAAAATTAAACTGTCTGAATTTCTTATGGTCATGTCAACTAGTGCATTATGCTAAGCATACAATATCATACCATAATTTTCTAATAAAATACAAATATATAAATAAATGAAATAAAATTCTACTAACTTTTAATGTTTATAAATAACTGTATGGAGAACATAAAATTACTCATGAAAGTTCTATATATAGCTGTTTTCAAGCATGGAAAAATTTCAAGAAATGAGACCATATGAGTCTAAAATATTTTGAAAACTATCAAATATTAATTTATTACATAAAAAAATAGACCTAGCACATTATTATGTACATAATAATATTAACATTATTTTATATATGATATTGGGCATTTCTAAAAAATATACTATTTTGTAACAATCTTATCATTTGTGAGTAAAGCATGATTCTCTTGTATTATAAATTAGATTGTTCAAACTTAGATTTTAAAGAATATAAAACTCAAAATTATAAAATTAGATCTAACATAATACTAACTACATAAATAATTAAAATAAATTTTATATTGCAAGGCCCACTAACTTTTAATGTTCATAAATAATACTATGGAGAACATAAAATTCCCTATAAAAGTTTGGAAAAACTTAAAGAAATGGGACCATATAAGTTTAAAATAATTTTAAATCTGAATATCAATTATAAACATAAATAAATTATTAAAATCTTAATTGATTAATTAAAAACATAGATCTAGCACATTACCATGTATATAATAATATTAATATTTTTTTCAAGGTTTGTAAATATATGTATGTATATACATATATTACCCTAACTAGGTAATACACTAATTGTAGTACTATAGCATATGAACTGTCCATTTGGGACTGAATATAGTCCATTCATTCTTTTATATAAGCAAGGGTCTAAACCCCCATTAATATACCTATTCCTATATCCCAAGCATTCACATTGGTGGAGGTGAGGGGCAACGTAATTTGTCCCTAAAGGGCAAAGCTTTTTGGCAGTGCTTTGCTCTAGTGTTCAGGATCATGTTTTTTTTATTCTTATTTCTTCATTCTCTTTTAGATCTAGATTTGTATTAGCTTTTACAAGATTTAGAATTCTAGCTATCATTATGCTTAAATCTGCTCTTTCTTCTGATCTTCATCGCATTCTCTTCTTCCACCATACTATGCCGTCATCAATCAAGGAGTATATCACTTGAGGTTGCTAATGCTGCTCTGTTGGATCAAACTTTTGGTGCTATGGGGTGTGATCATATTAGTGTTGTGTGTAAGCAACCAAAGGGAACGACTCGAGAACGATCCATAGGGGTTCAAATATAGAGGGAAAGGGCCCATGAACAAGAGTGCACCCCCTTTTCCAATCGGTTAAGGGTCTTGGGATATTTTGGAGTTAAGCGTCCTTGGGTTTGAATAGTACTGGGTTGGATGACCTCCCGGGAAGTCCAAACTCAGGAGTTTACATTTGGTATCAGAGAGGTCTCGGGTCCGACTTTGTTGGTTGGCTAAGGGAATCGCACCACATATTGATTGACATCTGGCTGGTCCAGTTTGCTCTGCTGGGCTCGACCTGAGGGGTAGGGTGTCAAGAGAGCAGGGCTCTCGGGAGAGTTGCGGCTCTCAGCTGCCGTTCACGAGGGCGTGAACTTGTAGGGAAGCGTGGTGGATTGTAAGCAACCAAAGGGAACGACTCGAGAACGATCCATAGGGGTTCAAATATAGAGGGAAAGGGCCCATGAACAAGAGTGCACCCCCTTTTCCAATCGGTTAAGGGTCTTGGGATATTTTGGAGTTAAGCGTCCTTGGGTTTGAATAGTACTGGGCTGGGTGACCTCCCGGGAAGTCCAAACTCAGGAGTTTACATTGTGCCCATCCTTGGTGTGTTGCCGTCTCCAGCTTTTGTGGGACGTGATTATATAGTTTGTCATGTTCTCGATGTTTTGCCATCTTCTATTGATGTGGAGTATGATTGTGATATTGATTGGTGAGCTATGAATGATGCAGTCCAATTCTTGGAGAATATTTAAGGATCAAGGTTATGGGAAGACAATGTGTACAAGTTTGAGAGGATTCTAGAGTGTGATGATGAGCTTGATTATTATGGAGATAGGTTTGGAGATGAAGTGGAGATTTCACGGTGTCAATATTTCAATTTGCCATCTAATCCTTTCTCTTTCTCTTTTCCTCTTTCCCAACCTTTTCTTATTTCTTGGCTTAAGCCACCTTCTTATGTTCCTAGTATTTCTTCCTCATCTGTAGTGTTATCTTCTCTTGGCATGTTGATCATTTATGACTTTCATGATTCTCTTTCTCAGTCTGGTGTTGAGTTGAGTGTTTTCTGTCCTCATACTAATCTGGATGTTGAGTGTGTCTATAAAGTTGAGAATCTTGCTTTTGTTTCATTGGCAAAGTCTTTGATCAGTTTTGGTATTGAGTATTCCCCTGTTCCAAGGCTTGAGTCACTTGCTAGAGTTTTGAGTTGAATGCATGTCCCTACTTGTGAGTGTCACTGAGAGCCTTTGCTTTATTGTTGCTACTGAGGAATTTATATATTCCCTTGAGAGTGTGGATGTTATTATTGATTTTCCCATCTCAAGTGTTAAGTTCTGTGTTGAGGAGGTTGAGTGGTGTGAATCTTTTGTTTATATTGTGGTAGCTGAAGTATTTTATAATAGGAAGTCCCCTATTTTCCAAGCTTTAAGCACATGTTCTTCTAATTTCCCCATTTTTGCATTGCCAATTGTTGCAAATTCCTCTTCTAATGCTTCTTTATCCACTTTTTCTTCTTCCACAATTGTTTTTCCTTAATTTTTCTTGTTTTCTCCTTTTTACCCCGACATTTCAAACTTTTTTTTTTCGAAGGAGGGGGTAGAGGGGATGGATGGGAGTCCAGCCCCGACAATGGACTGAGGACGAGCGCATATGGTAGTGGAGCAAGGACAAACAACATAGATTGTGGAGTGAGGATGAGCATAGCGAGTCTGAATGGAATATCTGGCCCTGATATAGTGAAGCTGAATGGATGCGATGAGGCCAGACATAGATGGCAGAGTGAGGATGAGCGCAACGAGTCCAAATGGAGCTAGTGCTTCAAAAAAAAATTCCTTTAGGGAGGGGATAAAGAGAATGTGGAGGAGGAACGGAGTGAGTTTGACCTCCCTAGTTCAAAGTTATGGTTGCATGGTTAGTTTGAGCATTTGGGAGTTGCATATAGAGTTGCAACTGGTTCATCGAGGTTCTGTAGTCAGCTAATGCTTATGCCATGGCCTTGGATTTTATTTCAGTCATGGTTGTTAACAACTTTTTTAGTAGTTTTGTGAGTTTCAGATTCTTATGGTAGTTTATAATTGCCCAGAAAAAGTTCCAGATGTTCCACCTAACTTATTATCATCATCCAGGAGGGAGGATGGTGTAAAGTTGTAAATATATGTATTACCCTAGCTAAGTAATACACTAATTATAGTACTATAACATATGGACCGTCCATTTGGGACTAAATCTGGTCCATCCATTCTTGTATATAAACAGGGGTCTTAACCCCTTCCTATATCCCGAGCACTCACAATTTTATATATGAAAATGTATTTTTTATAATATGATAACATTTTCAACATATAATATACATAAGGTTAATTTCTTTTGTATTTGCATTTCTAAAAAATATACTTCTGGATGAATAGTATGATTCCTTTCTGCATAGTGTAAAAAGCTTGTAATTGAATTCCCAGTCATTCATGCATCCCTGGTGTATAAGGTGGAAAAGTTACAGAAGAAATTCACAGCACTGGCGCTCTCTTACAATGAAGCAGGGATAGAGATTACCTGAAGCTCAAGGTTGTGAACACGTCTTTGACTGCACTTTCAGTTGCTTGATCTGTTTCTGATTCTAATGGTTCAGCAGTCTCATCCCCAACTTCTGTAGCAATAGCTCCTGCCATGGATATGCTTAGAGTGTCCGGTTCATGAAGTGGGAATGTCTACTTCAATGCCACAATTGCTCACAAAGGCATTTCTAGCAATGAAACTATAACTCCGATATCATGTCCTGCAGAAATAAGTTTCTTGCCAATAAGGTCCTGTCCGCAGAAAAATCCAGATTGTTTAAAAAAGAAAACCGATGAATGACATGATCACTTGCGTTGCATTGAAGGCACGTTTTAAATATTTCAACGTCCAGGCAAGTACCACTAATCAGCATAGTGGAAGCTAGCAAGGAAAGAAAACCACAGTTTGTCTGACCTGATAAAAAAATTGGGCCAGTGCAAAACCTCCTAGACGACCTTTGCCAGTCCCAACAGTAATGTGCAAAAGAACAACTTCCTCTCCAATCTGAAAGGAGCAAGTAATCAGATTTGAATGAAAGGATATGAATTTCAGTACCTTCAAATCATGATGATGAGTGTAATGTCTGGACAAGTCACATACGACTAATGACGAGATTCCCAGGTGCCTTGACAGTTTCACCACCTGCTTGAGCAGCCATTGACAAGCTGTCCTTTCCACCTTCTATTGCAACCTCAAGCTCGATCATAGTGTCACGAAGAGCAACAGCAGGATTGTACATATATGTCAGAATCAAGTTCATCCTGCAAAGTTAAATAGATCATAAGGTGTGTAAACACAATTAAGATGAGAGTACCTTAGCCCAAACAAGATTCGTCAAAGCTTCTCCAAGCGCCAGCCTGGCAATAGCTGCAGGATTCAGCAGTCCCTGCAAATTGTCTTCAGAAAAAGGTAAAGAAGTTTCAATCTACCTTGATCGGTTGTTTACCAATAGCGCAAGCAGCATGTTGCACTTAGCAAGCTTGGACACATCCTTGACATGTTCATGGAGTCACATGAAACCATGGAGTTTGTGGATGCATCGCTTCTTCCACCTCACAGCCAGCTCCTGGAGAACGTTTGTGGATTGCAGAGGCTTTAGAATCTGGCCGGATGGGAAATACAGGGGAGAGGATCCAGCCTGCACACAGAAAAAATGTTTAGAGACAAAACAACGACAAAGGTTTTATTGCACCTTTGGTTTGCAATAATCGATGAAAGAGCAATCGCAGTCTCTTGAACTTCCAAAGTCATGTACATGACCACTGAGTGAGTATAAATATCCTTCCTTCAACAAGACTGTATGATGTAGCGAAGGAGTGATTGCCAGTGGGGAAGTCATCACGGAGCTGGAGCTCGTGTTCTTCAGACTGTCCACCTTTGACCTGTCCCAGGCAAGGTGCGTGTGTCACGAATGGTGACGAGCAATCAACGATCCTGGCTTCCGCAAAGGGTATGCACATGCCCACCGCTGCATTCCCCACCTCTACTGTCTCAAATCTGGATGCCTTTTTTGTCAAGCCAGTTGAGAACTCCTGACACAGCAAGTGGTGCCACTTCCAGACACTCCTCAAGGGCATGACAATCGCCTGCAAAAGTGCCGGGTTACTATGCTTGGCCACCTTCGAATTCGTGGCTCACCTCCACCTTTGTGTGGTGCTGTATAGATCTCAACCCAGTGAGAGTTCCTTTGCCACCAGCGGCAGTGGTGGTGGTGGTGTAGGGCACTTGCTGCACCAGCATGTATAGCACCATGGACATGAAGTATCACGTGGCTAGTCCATGGTGATGATGATGTTGGTCCATCTGCTCAGGAGTGAGGAGGATGGTGTCTGTGGTGTAGGGTTTGCTATACTCGTCCACCACTGTCATGTTGTGGTTGGCTATGGAGAAGAAGAGCTCCATGTTGAGAGGAGGAGAAAGTATCTCTTCCTGGTAATAGCATTCAGGGTGTAAACTTCTGTGAGAGAACAAGAAGAATGGTGATATCCACAAAAACACACACACACAGAAAGAGAGAGAGAGAGAGAATTTGCCCGATCACCCTAAAAATTTCACTTGATTTGGAGCATCATTAATTGAAGTGTTCCCACCCTTTTGGCATGTGATCTATGCCATCTATTTTGAAGTCTTTGAATTTGAACCATTAGATTATAAGCATATTCATAAATAATATTCTCAAAATGGAATAAAAGATGCCAGATGCTATATGCCAATAGCACTTTTAAATAAGAGAGTACGATGATGATGATGATTGATGATTCTAGAGAGAAATGACCTCATGTGGAGATGGTCAATTTTCCTAGCAACTGTGGAATCATCTTTTGTAATGGGCTCCTTAGCCGGCTCCACTTCTATCCTGGAGGTTATAACTAGGCATTGTTACATTTATTTTGATACAGACCTCTATTAATGGTTAATAAATAGTTATATAAACAGAACCATTAGATTAAGAAAGTTAACGGTTGTGTATGTACTTGGTAAAACAAATCTTATCCATTAAAATAAATTATAATAAAATCTGGACTATTAGAAAGCACAAAGCAATTACCAGCCCAGGAAGCACTCGATATTTGTATGTGTTTACCATATTAAATACCATGTCATATACAAGACATAGACTACCAGTCTCTATAGCATTTAAAACTCTCTTTCTATTAAACTTTTCTTGTTCTTCATAATATTTAAAATTCCAAAAATATTTTAAGTTTTTTCTCTTGGTAGAAAAGGTTTTATACACTCTTGATCAATTGCTGATGAACCTATGTTGAGTTGATGAAGCCTGTTTGGCTGTATTAAAAATGTCATATTCAGTAAAAATATAGCTAAAATTGAAAGAAGATAAAAGAGAATATTAGTTTAAGAAGATCTATAAGTTTCTGTTATATAAAATTTTCTTGAATATTTTTTTTATCTTTACATGGATGGTAAAACTAGAGCATTGATATTTTATTTTATCTTTCCTTTTCTTCCATGATTTGTCATTACAAAAGTATTATTTCTACATTGGCATAGAAGAGCCCTGAAGGTTGTTTATTCATGCTATAAGAACAAAAACCTCTTAGTATATAAGGAGAAAGGTAAACAAGAAATACAAGCTTAAGTCATTTATGCAATTTGACACAATTAACAGAAAAATGCAAATTAAAAACACTTGATGCTACATACTTATATTTAATTGACTCCACACTACCTGGATTTAATGGCCCGATCGCTCTCCTCAGCTCCACTGGTCATCACTATCTCCTCATTGTACAGACACGAAATGGATTGAGGCTGTCGTCCAGACCAGTGCTCAGCAGTGAAGTTCATCTATGAGCACATTGTGTGTCATTTCAGCATCCCTGCAGAGCTCGTATCCAACAGAGGTGGAGGATTTCGTTCAACACCTTCTCCAGCTCTTGAAGCTTCAACACGTCCATAGCAGCAGCTATTTTCCCCAGTCCAACAGGCAAGCTGAATCCAGCAACAAGATTATGAAAGCAGTGTTAGCAAAGTTTGCAGACAGGCATCCTCGGAGAATGGCAAAAACAGCACTGTGGGCAGTCAGGAAAATGTACAAGACATCCACCCCCGAGACTGGGATCCAGAAAGAGACCCCTTCGCAGTTGCCACAGTCCTGGAAAGAAAAAAGAAAAGTGAAAGAATGGAAAAGAAAGAAAGATGGAAGACAGTAAACGAAAAAGGGAAAGTCACCATGTGAAGCATTTGAAGAAGCAATGGTTTTGTGTGTGTTGGAGCTCAACGCTGCTTGCATCTGAGAGAACGTAGGCACCGCCTCCAACTTGCCATGTCACTAAGAACAGCTCAGTCCAAAGTGGCGAGAACTTGGAAGTCGGAGTGTGATTCTGAAGCATCACCAAGTCGCCAGGTTCAAACGGGGTGGCACAATGTCTGGAACGGTCCTGTTGTGTCTTGAGCCTGAATCTGGCAAGGTGCACCTGGCATGCAGATGTCTGACATTGCTCCCCAGTGCTATAATCTCCCGTACTCAGGCCTGGAGCTTGTCCTCCTCAGTCTTCTTCATGGTAAAGAGAGAACTAACTTGAAGCCTTGACAGGGAGCACGGTTTCAGTGCCATACACCAGAGAGAATGGTATTGCTGCTACTGATCTTGCCATGCACATTATCTGTCTGGGACTTTTCAACATCACTCTACTGACCCATCATACAGAGCAGCCAGCAGAGTTTCAACAAACTTTGAACATGCCAAAGTCAAGTTACAAAACGGACCTAGAAAAACAACAAATCTAGACTCCAGAAGCTGATCTCTTCCAACCAGTTGGCCCTGATGTATACAGGAAAGCATTTTTGAGTGGATGGACGGCGTACCCACCACCTTTTCTTCAGCACTGAAAAGGAGCAACAAAGTTTTGCTGCTAGCAGCTTGCAAGCACAAGGCATGACAACACCATGGCTCACTACCATCCACCACCATCCACACTTCTCTCTCATACAAATCCCAGGCACAACACTCTTTCATCCTTCCATCACAAGCTTAGGCAACTTAAGGAACTTCTTGGAGGCTTGGAACGCACAAGGCTGTGATCCAGGTGATTGCTTCTTCCCCTGGCTTTGGTTCCCCTCCATGTTTTCTTTGTTTTCTTCTTACTGATCACTTTTCACTCTTTTCACTCTGTTTTCTTTGGTTTTCTCCTCTTTTCTTTCTGGACTTGGGTTCAGTTTGCACTCACAGTTTTCCCCATGCGGTTTTCCCTATGACTCAAAACTCCATCCCTCTTCCATTTCCTTTCTTTCTTTTACTTTCATTGGTTTCTCCAGTTTTCAGCACCCAACAACATCCTCCAAAAGCTTTGGGTGGTCCATTAAAGTTTTCAATGCTGCAACGCCAGTATCATGCCCAGCAGAAAGTAAGGTTAAAAGGTTGTCATGAATATGTTTCAAACAGATCCTTGTGCCACCTTCGTCCTTATATCACCTTGGGGCCGTCTTTCCAGCCTTCGCCAGCATATAATTTTATCGTTCTGGGTATGTAGATTAGCAACGAGCTCACACCACGAACCAGATTTTCAGACGCTTTCGACAATTCCATCTTATGCTGTGGCGCAGTTTCTACTATAAACTCCACCTTGTTTTAAATGCGTTCTGACACTTATAATAGTGAATTGGCGCAATATCAAATATTCAGCAGCCATCATCCATATAGCATACCTCAATCCACCGCTCTCATGCTTTATGGGGGATGCCGTGACACATGTAAACAATGAATGAAAGAACGAATAAATATTCGTCAAGTAAGACTGACTTGCTTTGCCTCGTCTAAATCTAAAGTGTTTGTAGTCTTTCCTTCCCAATTCTACAGCACCATCTCTTTGATAAGAGGAATAGAAGAAGAAAGGGTCTCTGGGAAGTGGGCGATGCATAAACTTCCTTAATCTATATGATGCAGTTTATGATGTTGGTAACCACGAAGAACTGTTGATGGCAACAAGCTGCTTGCAAGACCGAACTTTGCAGCTTCTGGAGTCGTCATAACAAGAAGGATGGCACATTTGAAAACCCTCCATGCCTGCATGTAGCCATGAAAAACACTTTTCCTTTTGAGTTTCTTAAAGTCAATCATGTAAAGATAAATTGGAGTTTGACATTTTTTCTAGACCTCGGAAGCTTCACATAGAACTCTCAGTAGGGCATTTTATTAATTCATTAACCTGACATTAATGACTAACAAGGACGGTCTCAGGGCCTAAGCTTTCGACGGCTGCGTCCCTCTCTTTGCACACACAATCAAACATATTGAGGAAGCCAACTGTTCGCTTCGTATTAGGGCTCTAATACTTCCAAATATTGGGAGCAATGAAGGAAGACGCTGGCGAGATACCTGGAAGGAGCTTGGAGGATTACCAAGCTGGACTTGAAGACAGTATTCGCAGGTGTGAGGAGCTTCTGGCTCGTACGCCGCTCACATTTCTTCCGCCACATCGAGGTATGGCTTCTTCTTGCCTGATTGTTAATTAAATGCCGTTCAGGATCGGGGAGTTCAGTCTCGGTCCGAGATAGTAGTTCTAGATGCTGCTCGTGTCCCGAAAATGATGATTTTCCTACCAGCTCGGTGTCTGAGAGACGGCTCTCTGGCTCGGGCACTGACAGCGTGTTACATTTTTCTTCCAAGGAAAAAGCTGGTGATGTAGCTTGCAGCCAGGATGCAGGTGAAATTCCTCACAGCATTTACCCACCCGAAGGGAATAATAATGCACCAGCGCAATGCATACACTCTTTATGCGGTGATGAAGTGGAATTAATCATTGAGACAGACTATAAACATGAGGTTACCCCAAGGACTGGCGATCAGCAAAAGCCGCCTCTCAAATTTTGTCCATTGGTACCGTGCTTTTTAGCTTTTCTTCAGGAGTTTTAACACTTATTTCAGGAGGGCGTGCCTTCAAAAAAGATTCAAAGAAGTAAGAGTGTTCCAAAAGAGAATTTGCAAGTAAGTTAGTTTCTTACAAAATAATAATAATAACTTTTGAATGCCGACAGCGCAAAAATGCGAGAGAATTTTTCAACGCAATTGGTGAAGTTATGGATAATCTCAAATCATACATTCATTGTCCATCCCTTCAAGCACACAACAATGTGACTGGAAAGGTACAGTCATATACAAGAATATCTTACCATTTTCTTTTTTACAGGAGAGATTGAACAATCTATCTAAGCCAAGAACGGAAGTATATAAGAGGCTTGCTCAGGTTAAGAAAATTATAGAAGACAAACAGCTTAAAGAATGCTCATTCAAGGTTTGTGCAATATGGTGCTTTTAACATTAACATTTATCTGTTTATTGAATAGCCGGCTGTAAGGATCAAAAGTGAGTTTTGCCAAAGAGCTCCTGTTTTAGAAAGGCTCACGGAAGCTCAACAACAAAAAGAGGTTAGAAAAAGAGTAAGAATTGTGCACTGTTGATAGTGAACTGATGAGTTTCTTCCTTTTTGTTAGCAAGCCCGAAAAGTTATTGAAAAAGAGGAGCTTGCGTCATGTTCATTTCGACCACAAATTAATCATAACTCTCATTATTACGAAAGGAATCTTTGTCAGCCTCTGTCTCATAGGTTTAAAGAGCTTGAGGTTCTCTCTCTCTCTCTCTCTCTCTCTCTCTCTCTCCCTCCCCTCTCCCTCTCTCTCTGTTTCTCTGTCTATGTCTCTCTGTGTGTGTACTAATTACTTAAGCAGGCACGCAGACGTGAAAAAATTCAAAAAGCAATGAAAGAACATGAGAGATACTCATTCAAGCCTGAAATCAATCCAAATTCTGTGCAGCTTTTTAAACAGGTAAACTATGTTTACGGAGTTATGATACAAACATAGTCATTACTTACTTTAGAGAGGATTAGAGACCGTGGATTTGACTGATAGGTTGAATACAATGGGGCATTCAGTCCACCTTGATTGCAAGAACGACATAGAGGTTTGGATGGAGACTTTATGGGTTCATAGCGGTTGAAAGTATATCTTGCAGACAATGGGCGCAACATTTTGCCCAGAGATCAATAGCAACACAGACGACATTTTAGCTTCTTCCCAGCAATTTCATGGACTTCCAACAGACTTTCTATCAAGGCAGCAACAGTTTTCGCAGTCGCTACAGAAAAAAAAAGTAAGAAAACTAGCATTTTCAGCATAGAAAACAGTTTTTTTTAGAAGCAAAAGGAGAACGAGTTTCCTTCGGCTTTTACCTTCACACCAAATATTGGAAACTCGGATTATATTCTCAAGAAAACAATGTGCTTCCCAGAAACATGTGAAGAAAGAGTTCAAAGGCTTGCTTATAAAGATAAGGCCAATCAGATGCAAACACGGAAGAAGGTCGCTGTAAGTCTGGGTTCATCAACTATCCAGCATTCTTGAAAGTGAATGCCTTTTGGGGAGGGGCGGGGCGGGAGGGTGGGGTGGGGTGAGAGGAATATCGTGCATGCACTAAGTTAAGATGGTAGATGTAGTAATTATGGTGACTTTTGTAGGAGAATAAAAATGCACAAATATGTTGAAGTTTATCCTGCATTGAAGTCTTATGGAGGAGTTTGCTCTTCACGCAGGACGATTACTATGGACAGTTCAACTTCCAGCCAACGATTGACGAGGTTTCTCGATTGGTCGGGCGCTCATCAAATATTAGAGACCTTCACCTGGTATAAATTTCCTGATCTTGTGTCACAGAATTTTTACAAGGCCTATGTGAGACTTCTACAGAACAGAGAGGGCCACGAGGTGAAGAAGGAGCTTGAGCAAGCTGCAGAATTTGATTTCCAGAAGAAATGTCCATTTAGACCCATGGTAAAAGCATAAATCCTTGAAATATGTAATAACTATTTCAGTACGTTTAGACCTTCTCGTCCCTGGAAGGGGAAAAACCAGTTCTTCGAAGTAAGTTTTTGGAACGACTGCAAGCGAGGAAGGTTTGTATCATATTATAAAGGTTACCCTTAAAAAATCCTGGATTGTCAGGGACAATATTCCACTTCGATGCAAGAATCATGGACAACGCGAGAACTCGCAGAAATTAAAGAATGCACCTTTAAGCCCTCTGTGAACCGGCCTCGGCCCAGGGTGGAACCTCCAAAGATCATCAAAGGCCTGGAAAGATACTTTGAACTTCAGCAGATTGCGAAGCAAATGAGGAAAGACCAAGAAAATCTAGAAAAGAAAGTGTTCTTTTCTCACGTAAGTCACCAACCTTTCTAGTTAGAAATCTAAATGGTTAGTTATTGCTTACAGGTGTCAAGCTTACCAATCAGGCAGTACACTATCCCAAAACCATTCTCATTTACAGAGCATTACAAACATGATGCAAAGCCAAGTTCTTTGGAAATACAATAAAGGCCTTCCTCTTTTTGTTAGCTGGCTAAATGATGTTTCCCAACCTCAATGAGGAAGAGATGTTTTCACTGGGTACTTAGGTGCAATATCACCCTTCTATGGATCCTAGATTCCTTGGCCGATGTATTCTGGGTCAAAGGAACAGAAAGAAACTTTGCAAGATATGACATTGGGTAGCTAGAGCGCACTTTGAAGAAAATGCTCTTAGCTAGTAGGATCTTCAAATGTGAGAAACAGCAAAACCACAGGTTTTTCAAACCTTTCGACATAAGGAAAGCAATGAAGAGGTTTCTCCAGTCAAAGCTTTTTTTTGGGTGAGCAAGGAAAGAAGAATCCTGAACAGATGCTGAGACTATCGAATGGTTCTAGCTGATGTAATGGAAGTGGAGTGGACAAGCCACAAGTTCACGAAAGAAGATAGACTTTTATATGCTTTAGTTCAATGAATAGCTTGGAATGTGTCTCTGCATATGGCATTTAACAACTAACCTCACATTCGTGACACGTCCTCAAGAAAAATGAAGAGAGCCGAGAAAGAAAAACGAATTTGGTCGAGACACACTTAAGAGCTGTGATAGCAAGAAAAGCCACAGATCTATAGAGGATAATTCTGGAATTGTTACAGCATAAATATCATTTTAACATTTTCTTTGCATGAATAGATGCACAGGTGTTTTTTTGAAATAGAGATTAACCAATTGCAAATTCGTAATTGCTGGTTCTCTGCTTCTTGTAGGCACCATTCTTCATCAAAGTTCGTAGTTTGAACCAAAGGTTGACCTTTAGCAGGACCATTAACGCCTTTGCAACTATATACGTGCTTGGTAAAGAGGAGTTAAAGATCTCATCAAGGTTTGAAAAGTTTGAAAAGGTTTCCAGTTCCAGTTTGATCGTGTCCAAGATGCATTTGAATTTGAGTTGGCATTTGAACATTCTTCAGCAGCACGAATCTCTCCTTCTTATGCCAAAATAAATAAATAATAAAAATTACAAAAGAAGCTATACACACCGGCAATTCTGCTGAAAAATCTGTGTTGAATCAATCAAGAAGCGGTCAAGCACTCCACTGCTTCGGCTGCATGCTTGGCCGACTGCATGGGCCTCGCTTCAGCACCGCCTGCTGCCTGCCATCCTCCAGCCGAACCGGATAGCAGCCCCCGTGGAAGAGGAAGTCCACGTACGTGTGGATGAGCTCCACCTCCTATATCTCACCTGAATCAGACCGCACGACATAGTTTTCATCCTCGGCTGCTTTGGCTTTGGCACGCCAGCTCCTGCTTTGAAGGTGAAACCGAACAGCAAACTTCGTCGAGTGGGAGCCATTTCCTTAGCCTTGACAGAGTAGCACTGTCTTTCGCACCATCACTTTTCAATTTTACTGCTCTTCAACAATGCTTTGCAGTAGTTCCCATTACAGTAGTTCCCATTTGGCACATAGGTATCAGGGCAGTGGAGTAGACTCTCTTTACGATGCCCTGAACAAGATCAAGGACGAGACTGATTTTTCACATATCATTGGTCTCTTCCAGTCCAGCAGGGTAAGTTGAGGGTGGTTCAAGAGTTACATCAGAAACAGGTGTAAGTCATGTACTTGTCGCTGGGTTCTGGTACCTGTTATCCTCAGCCTTCGGATTTTAGAAAAACTTTCCTCAACCATGGCACTAGGAAATGGAGATTACGCAGACCATCTCGCATGCATGACCTACTGTCTGGCTTATTGGATCGCATGCACTGAGGAGCTGGGTGGAAAGAGGAGCCATGGATGTCGCAGGTGTTTTCAAACATGATGACTGTAGATAGTGGAAAGGGCTTTTGGCCGGGAGTGGAGAATCGGATAAAAGAACGAATTTACGTTCTCGAGAAGATAAACTACTTTTGCCACTAACTCCTCTGGAGCTGGAGGAGGAAGATAAAGTCGTATTTTTTAAATGCATAAACCACAACATTCTTAGTGAACTTTCAGGAGTCTTTTTCTTCAAATAAAAGACTACCTTCCCTGGTCCTATGATGGGTGAAATGATGGAAGGTATCCTAGGCACACATGTAGTTGACACTAGCTGGGATTCCAGCTCTGCTGGAAAATATAGATTAAAGTAAATATGAAAAATTTCCAAAAGAAAATTTAATTATTTTTATCACAATTGTTAGTGATCCCTTTAGATATTAAAATAATTGTTTAAATGAATAGTTTTAAATATTTTATGGTGTAGTTGTAAAACTTTATATGAGTAATGGAGAGAGTAGCTTTTGGAATAATGCTTAGTGCGAATAAGTTTAAAGAATATAAGATAAAAATAAGACTAACGAGGCAGTGCAGGCTGCTGCCAAACTTCTAGTTGGTGGTAAGCAAAGGGGAGCTTTCATGAAGCCAACGATCCTGGAAGACACTCCCTTTGACACGGACGCAAGGAAGGGAGAGATTTTCGGTTCCGTGGTCCTTCTCTACTCATACAAGTATCTTAGCTCACAAAGTTCTTTACTTCCTTTTTTTTTCTCTAAACTAAAACGGTGGTGATGCAGTGATTTCAAGGAAGCCATGAAGGAAGCTAACAACATGCATTACAGTCTCCAAGCCGGCATCTTTACACGTACGAGGACAACTCAGCAATGATTTGTGGATAGACTGTATTTACTCTTCTCAAAGCTCGAGCTTGAGTCAAAAGTAAGACGCGTTGCCTACATTGCGCATGACTAAAACTTTGGTTTCGAGCATGTCGTCCATCGCATACTTGACACCCTCTTGTTGGATTCCAGAGTCTTTGATCCCACCGTATGGCTGCCTATCAATGCGCATGCCTGGCAAATCATTGAGGCAAACTCCTCCAGCCTGTGAGGGTTTGCGTTTTATATATCTTATTTTTTATTAAAAGTGACTAATTTATTTTCACACAACATTAAAACCATCAATACTTCTATCTATAAATTAAATTATTTTATTCAGGTAGTTTAATTTATAGTTGTAATCCATAATATAAAATTGTAAGTTTAAAGCTGCTTAATTTAACTTTTAAATCACTTTCAAAAAGTCCATAAGAAATATTAAATAAAGTTAACTAATATTATGCAGCAGATAATAAAAATATTATTTTTTCCTTTGAATTTACTCTCACTGAAAATTCACCTAAAATCATAATTAGTTTATAATTTCTTATTTTTTATTTTCAAGTGTGACTATTTGATTTGGGTTTAATTTTTCAGTGATTTAGTATATATAGTAAAATTGTTTGATGTACTCTTAAATATCTCCTTTTTGTTTAGAATGCCACAAAAATAGGAGAATATGTTCTTCTGTGAGTGCTTGGAATATGGAAAAGGAATACAGAAAATATGTATATCAATTAGCCCAAAAACCCTAGCTTATATACAAGAGTGAGTAGTCCGGATTGAAACCAATCCGACGGCTACCAAAATCCCACTACGCTAATATTAATATATGGCATCGTAGCCATACACTTAGCCCTCACATCATCCCCTCCTCTCAGAATAATGGAAGACCATCAGAGTTCTTTCGTAAATGGGCTGGAATCTTGAGGAACGTTAGGAGGAGGCATTGGTGGATCTGTAGGTGGCATTAATTACTCCTAATCCCTTTGTATAAAGCATTTCAACTGCTGCAAATGCACAATCTCTGGAGGATCGGCCTATTGGACGTCATGCCTAACCTCATAAACTTGTGGTCCAATTTGCCGCAACACCCGATATAGTCTTTTCCACTGCACAAAGAGCCCCTTAGATAAACCATGTACCATAAGATGGGGAAAACGGACTAACACCAAATCATCCACTTTGTATTCCGCAGGTGGATGATGATGGGAGTTGTAGCACCGTTGTTGTCCCACTTGTACATAGCTTAAGTGGAAGAATGCTCATCAAATACTGATCACATGACCTAGCATCAGCAGCTCATGGCAATCACGAAGGTAAACTCAGCGCTGTTGGTAATATTAGATCATGACCATATAGAAGTTTATATGGTGAAGCACCAACAGAACTTTGCACCCCTGTGATATATGCATACCGAAAAATAACCATCCCAATCCAAATGCTGAAAATTCACATACTTCGCAATCATCCCTTTGAATGTCCAAACCCCAAATATCCCAAGTGAAACGAATAGGAGAGCGAACCCTAGGCCAACCTCCCTTAAGGTGTTACGGCATTAAATCTCACAGGCCACAAGAATATTCTTGGAATATTCCTGTGGTTTGTGTCATTCTCCCCTCCCTCATGACCCAGCCATATACGGCAGCCTTGAGAAGCTAAATGAGCCTCACATGAAGGGAGCCCAAGGCAATATGGCCATGGAGAAAAGATGTGCAAACGGCAACACAACGTCGCGACAAATGGCCACGAAAGAAAGAAAGCAATATGGCTTTCTCACATGACAATACGGTCATGAAAACAAGAGAATGATAATAGAACAAATGGCTCAAATCATATAGCAATACAGCTATAGAACTCAATTCTCCCCTTCTTTAGGAATGTCATCCAAGTCATAACCAAAACTCAGAAACACTCTCTTCATATCATCCTCAATTTCCCATATAGCTTCATCCATGGAATAACCATTCTGTTGAACTAACAACTCCCTAGTTGTCTTTTGGCATGTTTTCACCAATCTTTGAGAAAGAATATTGGCCGGACTGTAAGCTCCTGAGTTTGGACTTCCCGGGAGGTCACCCAGCCCAGTACTATTCAAACCCAAGGACGCTTAACCCCAAATATCCCAAGACCCTTAACCGATTGGAAAAGGGGGTGCACTTTTGTTCATGGGCCCTTTCCCTCTATATTTAAACCCCATGGATCGTCTCTCCAGTCGTTCCCTTTGGTTGCTTACACGGACTAGCCTTCTTTGCATCAATCTCTGGAACCTGGATGATGGACTGATCCATGAGATCACCAGAGTGCAAACACACTTTAAGTTTGCTCACATGGAACGTTGGATGAATCTTCGAACTAACTGGCAAGTCCAAAGTGTATACAAGATCCCAATTTTCCAAGGCCCACAATACCATGGAGACAACTTAGCACTGCCACCTACTTTCAGAGCATTGTGCATTCAATAGCTTAAGGAAAACCTTATCACCAACTTTGTATTCTTGATAACAACGATGCTCATCAACCAATCTTTTGTCTCCCTCTTGAGCTTGCCTCATGTTCAATTTTGCCAACTCAAGCTTGTCTTGCATATCCTCTAGGAAATCATAAGCATGAGGAACCCAAATCAAAGCCAAATTTAAACTCACAAGAGACCTAGGCTCATAACCATATATCGCCATAAAGGGAGATATGCCAATAGTTGATTGATGAGCGCTATTGTGAGCAAACTGAAGAAAAGGCAAATACTTCTCCCATACTCCCTGTTGAGTCAAGTTTCCCACAAAAGACCTTAGCATATCTTCTAATAGCTGATTCATGCGCTTTGTTTGCCCATCAGATTGTGGATGCTCACCACTACTCATGCTCAGCTTAGTCTCTAGCTTCTCAAAGACTGTTTGCCAAAACTTGGACATGAACTTGGGATCCCGATCACTCACAATGTCACCCGGCAAACCATAGAGACTGAATAACCGGTCTACAAACAACTAAGCAAGTTCAGAAGCTTTTATCGTTGTCTTCACAAGGAAGAAGTGAGCCACCTTCGTCAAATGATCCACAACAACCCAAATAGTATCATTTCCTCAAAGGTTTTGAGCAAACCAGTGATAAAGTCCATTGAGATGCTATCCCACTTATTCTTGGGTACACATAAAGGATGATAGAGGCCAGCGAACTTTTGATGATCAACTTTGACCGCCTAGCAAGTCAAACAACCATGTACGTACTTCTCAACATCTAACTTCATCCCAGGCCAAAAGAAATGCCTCTTCACCAACATATACATTCTCAATACCCCCGGATGCCCAACACTTGGCACATCATGACACTAAACCAAAATCCATTTGATGAGTTTGTCAACACAAGGAACCACTACACGTCCCTTCTTCACCAAGATTCCATCTCATATCTCGAATGACGCAAACTTGTCACCCTTTAAATCTGTAGAGGCGTCCCTCAACAAAACCTTCACACAAATATCAGTGATAAAGGAGTCGAAGTCAGTAAACTCGTTAAGCTCATCCAAGAGATCACTGGATAGCTTCACAAACGAGATAGAATTTACCATCTTGGATAATGCATCAGCCACCTTATTGTCACCTCCATGCTTGTACTGGATCTTAATAAACATTTTCTACAGGAACTCTTGCTAACGAGCAAGGTAGCTTCGAAGATCCACATCTTATCATTCATTGACCCCTTCAGAAAAATCTTTGCTCTGATGTCCAACTTTATGGCAACGAAAACAATTGCCCTCCACCTTATCCTTCTCTCGCTGGTCCAAACAAAGTTTCTTAGCCTCACTGCCATCTTCATGCTTCAAGCCACAATGGAATAATGACTATTTCTTCCCTAAATATGAAGAGCTGGTCATCACATTGACTACTCCATAGACCATCTCGTTGACCAGAGTTGACTGAGTTGACTGATGGTTTGGACGAAAAGATTTGAGCCTTAGTGATAGCATTAGTCAATGTTGCTGGAAAATCCTTCTTGACCTTCTACTGCACATCCACTAAGCTTAATCCTTTGATGAAACATTGCATCTTTAGCAGCTTATTATAGGTGCCCGTGAGACTAAAGCAAAGATCATGGAACTTCTGGGCATACGCATCCAAAGACAAAGTCCTCTGCCGGATCTCTAATAGCTGGTTCACGAGATCAACCTCTTCAAACTTCTTGACAAATGAAGCACGGAAAACCTTCATCAAATCAATCCAAGAAGTTGGCTTTGGATTAGCTTTGATGTAATTCTTCCACCACGAAGAAGCATGGCACATAAGCTTCGTCATAAAGAAATCTATCTTCACTGTATCCTCACAAGGATTGTGAGACCAACAACTTTCCCACAATTCCAACTAAGAATCAACCTCTTAACTATCACAAACATCCGGTGATGATTTCCATTCCATGATACCATAAGCCTTGGCATGTTTGACATACCAATGGTAATCATGGACATGAGATTGGTGTAAGGAACCGACTCCCCGAGATGTCGTAGGCTAAAGGATCCCCAAAAGCTTGACCGAAATGACAAAGAGTTTATCGGATGGGACCAAGTCGAGGATCGAGTCCAAGACTGACTCTAGGACCAAGTTCGAGATAGAGTCCGGAATCGAGTCCGAGACCGACTCGGGGACCGAGTTCGAGTCCGAGTTCGAGACCGAGTTCGAGACGGAGTCCGAGATCCGAAATCGGGTCCGAGACCGAGTCCGAGGTTGAGTCCGAGGTCGGGTCCGAGATCGGGTCCGAGATCGAGTCCGTGATCGAGTCCGAACCCGAATCCGAAGTCGGATCCGAAATCGGGTCCGAGATCGAGCCAGAGACTAAGTCCAAATACTAATACGGGTCAAGGGGTGAAAGCCCAAAGCGTGCGTCTCCCAGGGGGGGGGGGGGGGCTGCAGGGGGTTCCAAAAGTATAGTAGGGATAGTGAGGTCCAGGAACCAGTTTTGAAGGGACTCTCCAGTTGGGCTTCCAAACCGACTTGAGGTTGGGACTGGGACCGAGGGGCCTTGGGTGGGAGTGAGCATGGACTTGGCTGGTGCCGGAGGGGCCATCCAAGGAAGTGCTCAAGAGCAGCTCCCACTCCCGAAAGGGAAACCGATTGCGGTGCTCTTGGCTCATGTGGAGTGGTGCCCCACTTGAGTACCATGCGGCTCATTGGTCCTCGCCCTTCCTAGGGGCTTGGGCCTTCCTTCGGGATGGAAGTGGGGGGCGAGAGGTACCCATACCGGGCCGCTAGGCCACGGTGTTTCACCCCGGCGTCCCGAAGCAAGTGTTGCACTCAAGACTTGGGATTTAGAGGGTCCCATGATCAAGTCTTGTGGTACCAAGGGATGTTAGGAACCTGGAAGCTTGGTGTGCTTGGCTGCTTGTGCTTGCGGGGAGTGTAGCCGAACCTTAAGTCCAGTCTAACCCGGGGAGGGGGATTGAGAGTGATTTGGGAATCCGTGGAAGGATGCTAACACTCCGTTGCTCGTGCAGTGAGTAGCTGAAACAAAGTAGGAGCTGGTACCATAGGCGAAAACCTTGGCAAGGGAACTTAGCAAAAGCCAAGGAAGTGTTGGACGGATAGACGAGGTAAGCTGACAAATTGGAAAGGAAAAATTTGTGGCTTACAATTTGGTATCGGAGCCTCTTCCTCAGTTCTAGAGAAGGATAGAGGCGGATTGCTGGGAGATGGCAAGGGCAGGATGTAAGCGAACCTAGGCAGAGACGGAACCTCCTCCAGAGCTGGAGCCTCCGGTCGAACAGGAGGCGATGGATGAGGAATCCTTGCATGAGGAGGACTCCAGTGAGGCAACTTCCAAACAGGAGTCTGGTGGTGAGGTTCGGTCGTCCAAGGCTCGATTGGATGTTCTAGAAGGACAATTGGCACAGACCAATGCCCTGCTAGAGACTCTCATATGCAAGCTAAAGCGTGACGAGAAGCGGAAGAAAAAGCAAAAGACTGTGGATGCTGGTAGCGCAGAAGGTGTGGACCCTTCGGCAGGGACTGAGGCAAAACCAGACAAGGTCGAACAGACCGAAGTGGAATCGGTCCCTCAGGCAGTTCCCAAGTACAAACCAAAGCCCCCACCGGTCTTCAAGGGAGTGAACGACTATAAGGTGGTGGAGGATTGGTTCTACGATATGGAGGACTACTTCCGAGCGTTGCGATTACCAAGCTCGGAGAAGGTCCCATGTGCAAAACCATACTTGGCAGATAATGCCAAGTCTTGGTGGAGAACGACAGAGGCCAACGAAGGACCGGTGGCCACTTGGGAAATGATGAAGGCGAGGATCCGCGCAACTTACGTTCCTCCGAATGCTACTCTGCATCTAAGGGACGAGCTGAGTAGGCTGAAGCAGACCGGAACCATTCAGGAGTATGTGAATGGGTTTATGGCAAAGAGGATACTTGTCACGGACATGGGGGATATGGATGCATTCCATGCCTTCATATCAGGTTTGCAAACCTGGGCTCGCGGCGAAGTAATGCGGTGGAACCCGACCAACTACAAAGAAGCGTTGGATGCGGCCATCAAGGTGCATTTCAACGATAACCTGCGAAAGGGGAACACGACGGGGTTGGGATCCACGTTTAGCAAAGGGGCCAAACCAAGGGGAACGTTTAGCAGAGGGAAATTCAAGAAGAGTTTCTCTAAGAATGAGTCCTCGGGGTTTTGGAAAGGCAGATCCGGTGGCCAGCGAGCGAGTACGTGGGGGAGTCAGGCGAAAAGAGACAAACCCACGGATAAGAAGGTCAAGTCATATAGCAGCGTGGGAAACAACGTATGCTACAACTGCGGTGAAGCGGGACACTTCTCGAGGGAATGTCCCTACCCGAAGAAGGCCAGAGCCAATATGGCCATCAAGTCGGGTGAAGTCCAAACAGAGGTATGTGATCCAGCCCCTAACTCAAAGTTACTCATTACACGAGCAACTTTGGTAGAGAGTCGTTCGCGACATCTACTAGCCCTCCGAGGGAAGCTCAGAGGTAGCTTTGTTAAAATCCTTATTGACACGGGTGCTTCGGATAATTTTGTGGCTGCAGACATAGTCCGGCAAGCCGGACTAACGATGCAGTGGCTAGGCGAACCAAGGACTATAGAGTTTGTTCAAGGTAGCCAAAGCACTGATGAGGTACTTCGACAAGCGAGAGTCGAAGTGGGGACTTGGAAGGTGGACATGGACTTCACCGTGTTGGACATGGCGGGATTTGACGTGATCTTCGGAATGGACTGGTTCAATCGATTCGTGGTAGCCCTGCATGGACAAGGTAGAAACCTTGTGGTACTGGCGAATGCCCAAGGAAGAAGATCTAGGGTGGAGGCCCAAGATCTAAAGGTAGGGCAAAGCAAGGCCAAAGATTCCTGCTTAAACCTGGTGTCCACGAGAGGACAACTCACTAAGGGAACTAATGCGGCCTTTTTGTGCTTACTCTCGGTGAAGAGTGACAGAAAGACAGGAATGGAAGAAGTACCTTTAGTGATCCAACGGGTGTTGGACCAATTCCAGAATACCATGCCGGAGGAGCTACCGGCGGGGCTGCCCCCAGCACGACCGATAGAACATAAGATTGAGCTGGTCGAGGGTGCTGAGGCAGTGGTTCGTCCCCCTTATCGTTTGAACGAAAAAGAACTCAAGGAGCCCAAGTGCCAACTAGAGGAGTTGGTGGACAAAGGGTATGTTAGGTTGAGCAAGTCGCCGTATGGGGCGCTGGTGTTATTTGTGAAAAAGAGCGACCATCGAATGTACATGAGTTGAGGGCGTTCCTGGGGCTATGCAACTACTATCGAAAGTTTATCAGACACTATTCGAGAGTAGCCCTGCCCTTAACGGACCAAACAGGAAAAGGGAAGATGGTATGGACAGCAGAATGCGAGGCGGCATTCGTCCACCTCAAAGGGAAGTTGAGGAAGGCTCCCGTATTGGCATTACCAGACTTTGGTAAGGACTTTGAGGTAGAAACGGATGCTTCGGACTTTGCGTTGGGTGCAGTTCTAAAGCAAGACAACCATCCGGTAGCGTTCTTCTCGAAGAAGCTGGACAAGGCTCAACGGAAGTGGCCTGCCCACGAGAAGGAATTGTTTGCGGTGGTCAAGGCACTCAAGGAGTGGCGACACTACCTTGGGAGACACTTCAAGGTTTACACGGACAATGTGGCAACGAAACACTTCTTGTCACAGCCCGACCTAAGAGGCAAACAAGGTCGGTGGGCCAATGCCTTGGCCGAGTTTGATTGCGAAATTCTGTACAAGCCTGGGAAGAGCAACATCGTGGCGGATGCGCTAAGTCGAAAAGCGAGCTTGAAGTTGGCAATATCCAGCGCAACAGCAACCTTCTGGGACGATGTGCGGACAGTATATGAGAACAATGGTCTAGCACAGGAAGTGTTGCTGAGGAATCTAGAGGCACGGGAAGCTCACCAGAGAGGTGAGCTGCCAACGGAAGAGAAAACGGGCTATGCAGAATGCAACGGACTCATTTATTACAAGCAAACGAGGGTGTATGTTCCAGAAGGGGAACTAAGGAAGGTGGCCTTAGAAGAGTGTCATGACGGACCTCTTGCGGGAAACAGTGGAGTGCCCAAGACGATGGGCTTACTCAAAAGGAAGTACCATTGGCCAGATATGGCTAAGGACGTCCAAGACTATGTAAAGACATGTCCAACATGTCAGCAAGTAAAAGCCGTGACTAAGGCTAGTGGGGGCTTGTTGCAAAGCATCCCAATTCCAGATCGCCCGTGGAAATGTCTTACGATGGACTTCATCACGGGACTCCCCCCAAGCGAGGGGTTTGATGCGATATTCGTGGTGGTGGACCAATTTTCGAAAATGGCACATTTCATACCCACCACAACAGAAGTGGATGCGGAAGGTGTGGCAAAGCTGTTCTTCGAACAAGTGGTTCGAGTGCGGGGAAGGCCGGAAGAGATTATCTCAGATCGAGATAAGATCTTCACTAGTAGGTTCTGGAGGACACTCCTAGAACAGTATCGCACAAAATTGAAATTCAGCACAGCCTATCACCCACAGACAGGTAATGGGTATTAAGTCAAGATTGATGGCACTAACACTTCTTGACAGACAGACAAACGGAAAGGGTGAATAGGCAGCTGGAGGATTATTTGCGATGCTATGTCTCGGGAGACCAGACTGACTGGGTAAGTCATTTGGGACTTGCGGAAATGTGTTATAACAACTCACCACACTCAAGCATCGGGGTGAGTCCATGGGAAGTCATCAATGGGCGAGCTATTGAAGGTCCTGTGGAACTCGGCGTGGCCGAGTATCATGGAGAGTTACCCGCAGTGGAGGCATTCACGGCGGAAAGACTCAACATTTGGAATCTAGTGAGGGATTCCTTGGAACGGGCTCAACAAAGGCAAACTAAGTACGCGAACCAGAAGCGTCGGGATGTGGAGTTCCAAGCTGGGGAGAAGGTGTGGCTGAACACTAAGAACCTCAGACTACCAAGTGGGATCAGCCGAAAGTTGACCCAAAGGTAAAGATGCATGTATTCCTGTAAATGAATTGATCTTGAGTTCCTTAAGTAGGTTCGCGGGGCCTTATGAAATTGAGGCACGAATCGGTAAAGTGGCTTACCGACTCCGACTTCCTCGAGAGATGGGGAAGATGCACCCAGTGTTCCACGTGGAACTTACTCAATCCGTACTTTGAGGATCCGCTTCGCAAGGACCAAGTGAGACCTTTACCTGAGGTTATCCAAGGGGAAGAGGAATACGAAGTCGAGGCCATCCTCAATGCGCGCAAGAGCAAGCGACAAGGACGCGAGGTGAGAGAGTTCCATGTGAAGTGGAAAGGATTTCCACACTGCGAAGCAACATGGGAACCGGAGGAGAACCTAGCGAACGCTCGAGAACTAGTGGAGGAATTTCTGCAAGGCAGAACTCTATGTACTTATGCAAAATTCAATTAAAAATATCAATTTGCAAAGTTGAGCAAGTGCAATATGTTGGGACCCGAAGGCGCGCCAAAGGTAAGCTAATTAGCATGGGTTGGATAGGTCGATCAGGCGTAGGGCACTACGCCCGACTCCCCGCGGGGATGTCGAATCTGTAGACGTATTCTACGGAGGTTGGGTTCGAGTCCCAACCCCCTAGTAAAGCAAGGCTGGGTTCAAGTCCCGACCCCATACTAGGGCGTGGTGAGGTGAGGAGTATAGGGACACCTATATTCCGTTGTCATGGGCTCTTGGCCGGGGAGGCTAACTTAGGCACACCGCTAAGTGGGGGGATGCCCCCGGAGACATGGTCAACAAGTCGTAGGATAAAACGAGACGTTCGATGTGGGCATCGAACTTCTTCTATGGGTGGTGGAGTTGTAAGGAACCGACTCCCCGAGATGTCGTAGGCTAAAGGATCCCCAAAAGCTTGACCGAAATGACAAAGAGTTTATCGGATGGGACCAAGTTGAGGATCGAGTCCAAGACCGACTCTAGGACCGAGTTTGAGATAGAGTCCGGAATCGAGTCCGAGACTGACTCGGGGACCGAGTTCGAGTCCGAGTTCGAGACCGAGTTCGAGACAGAGTCCGAGATCCGAAATCGGGTCCGAGACCGAGTCCGAGGTCGAGTCCGAGGTCGGGTCCGAGATCGGGTCCGAGATCGAGTCCGTGATCGAGTCCGAACCCGAATCCGAAGTCGGATCCGAAATCGGGTCCGAGATCGAGCCAGAGACTAAGTCCAAATACTAATACGGGTCAAGGGGTGAAAGCCCAAAGCGTGCGTCTCCCAGGGGGAGGGGGGGGTGCAGGGGGTTCCAAAAGTATAGTAGGGATAGTGAGGTCCAGGAACCAGTTTTGAAGGGACTCTCCAGTTGGGCTTCCAAACCGACTTGAGGTTGGGACTGGGACTGGGACCGAGGGGCCTTGGGTGGGAGTGAGCATGGACTTGGCTGGTGCCGGAGGGGCTATCCAAGGAAGTGCTCAAGAGCAGCTCCCACTCCCGAAAGGGAAACCAATTGCGGTGCTCCCGGCTCATGTGGAGTGGTGCCCCACTTGAGTACCATGCGGCTCATTGGTCCTCGCCCTTCCTAGGGGCTTGGGCCTTCCTTCGGGATGGAAGTGGGGGGCGAGAGGTACCCATACTAGGCCGCTAGGCCACGGTGTTTCGCCCCGGCGTCCCGAAGCAAGTGTTGCACTCAAGACTTGGGATTTAGAGGGTCCCATGATCAAGTCTTGTGGTACCAAGGGATGTTAGAAACCTGGAAGCTTGGTGTGCTTGGCTGCTTGTGCTTGCGGGGAGTGTAGCCAAACCTTAAGTCCAGTCTAACCCGGGGAGGGGGATTGAGAGTGATTTGGGAATCCGTGGAAGGATGGCTAACACTCCGTTGCTCGTGCAGTGAGTAGCTGAAACCAAGTAGGAGCTGGTACCATAGGCGAAAACCTTGGCAAGGGAACTTAGCAAAAGCCAAGGCAGTGTTGGACGGATAGACGAGGTAAGCTGGCAAATTGGAAAGGAAAAATTTGTGGCTTACAATTGGTTCAACCCTTGAGGGTCCATGCGAAGCAAGAAATCCTTAATGAGATTAATAGAATCCTTAACCTCCTTTATGTCGTTCTGAACCTCAGAAATCTGGCGTCCTTGCTGCACAACGACATCATCAAGAGTCTCTTCCACATCATCATGGCTATCATCACTAACACTATACTCCTCATCAGGATCATATAAGCTCCTGAGTTTGGACTTCTCAGGAGGTCACCCAGCCCAGTATTATTTAAACCCAAGGACGCTTAACCCCAAGTATCCCAAGACCCTTAACTGATTAGAAAAGGGGGTGCACTTTTATTCATGGGCCCTTTCCCTCTATATTTAAACCCCATGGACTGTCTCTCAAGTTGTTCTCTTTGGTTGCTTACAATCCACCACACTTCCCTGTAAGTTCACGTCCTCGTGAATGGAAGCTGAGATCTGCAGCTCTCCCGAGAGGCCCGCTCTCTTGACACCCTACCCCTCGGGTCGAGCCCAGCAGGAGCAAATTGGACCAGCTAGATGTCAATCAACATGTGGTGTGATTCCCTTAGCCAACCAACAGAGTCGGACCTGAGACCTCTCTGATACCAAATGTAAGCTCCTGAGTTTGGACTTCTCGGGAGGTCACCCAGCCCAGTACTATTCAAACCCAAGGACACTTAACCCCAAGTATCCTAAGACCCTTAACCGATTGGAAAAAGGGGGTGCACTTTTATTCATGGGCCCTTTCCCTTTATATTTAAACCCCATGGACTATCTCTCAAGTCGTTCTCTTTGGTTGCTTATAGATCAATGTCTTGGTGTCGCAAATGTGACTTCGGGTATCGAAAGTTACCTGTCAACCGGTCCTTACAGACACTCTTTCCTTACTACCATGATGGCAAGAGGTCGGTATCGCTGGTTCCCTTTATCAGCCCCTCTTGTTCAAGTGTTAGTTTACTGGGCTTAGCACTTGTACTTAGCCAGATGGACATAAGGTAGGAACTCCTATGTGTTTCTAGCTGAGCATACTCGGTCTGGCTCTTAGTTCTCTTTTGCTCTGTCTTGCACTAGCTTGACAAAAACCCTCGCATATTGAGATTAGTCCCTCAATATCGCTGGATGATAGCTTACCATGTTTGCCAAACACCCTCGCTATCATGCCCTTTGTGTTAGTCTCATTTCGGTCCCAAATGCTATTTATGGAAAGTGTCTAGATTTACTCATTTGGCATATCTACGGAATGTAAAGATTGGCCTGAACACAATGGTGTTTGTCCCATGTCCAAATTCACATTCTAGCACCATTCCATATTTAGTAAGTTTCGAGCTTGTCCCAGAGACTAACTCTTGACACTAAGGGAGGCTTGGGGTGAAAGCCCAAAGCGTGTGTTCCTCAAGGGGGGGGGGGGGGGGGGGGGGCTGTGGGGGGTTCCAAATGTATAGTAGGGATAGTGGGTAGGCTGGGCATGGCAGACTAATCTGAGGCATAGTCTAGCTCCCGCTTGTGTGCCTGTCCTTGTTCTACGTCCGGCTTGGGTTTAAGCCCAAGTTCCATTCCATGCTAGCTAGTGGAGTACCCACGTCCTCACGTTAGGCCACCGGTATGCCGAAATAGCGCTAAACTCCATTTAGCTCTGTTTTGCGTGCTGGTCCTGGCATTAGGATGCAGATTGCTCTAGGACTGTTCCAAGTCGCTCCGGGCTCCTATCCCTTCGCTCCTTAGGCTGTATGCTCGGGAGTTGCTCTATGGTTCGGTTTCGTCACTCCTTGGCTCCAAGCTTGGGAGTTTGGCACCGTTTCTTCGTTCAGTGGCCCAAGGCCTTGAAACTTGGGTTCTGCACCACTGTCCTTTGGACACATGGCATGTGACATGTGGCATCTGATACATGGCACAAAGAGGGTTTAGGTACCACTTTGTGGTGTTATCCTATGGTAAATCACCATAGGATAAAGGGTAAAAGCCACGTGCACTACACTTGCTCACCCACTATCACCAAAAGAACGTGTTGCTCCGATACCAATGAAACGAACAAGAGAGCAAACCCTAGGCCAACCTCCCAACCCTTAAAGTGTTATGGCCTTAAATCCCACAGGCCATAGAATATTCTCAAAATATTCCTATGGTTCGTGTCACCAAGACCCTTAACCGATTGGAAAAGGGGTGCACTCTTGTTCATGGGCTCTTTCCCTCTATATTTAAACCCTTATGGATCACCTCTCGAGTTGTTCTCTTTGGTTGTTACACCGTTCTACCAAATCATTTGATTGTGGATGATAAGCTCTTGTGAAAGTGTGGCGTATCACCACCAAGACGTCAAAACATGAAATGATTCAGCCATAAATGCGGGACTATTATCTGAAAGAATCCACTTTGGACAAGAATACTAGAACACCACTCGATTGAGGAGGAAGTATCTAACAGTAATTGCAGAGGCATTCGCAAAAGCATTAGTTTCCACTCAATGAGTCAAGTAGTCAGAAGCAATAATAACATACTCATTGCCAGCAGTCACCCGTGGAAAAGGTCCCATAAGATCAAACGCTATCAACTCAAACGAACAAATTACAATTGACTCTAATCGTCCTTCAGCAGCACGAGGGGGAGTATTACAAGCTTGGCACCAAACGCAGCTACGCACACATCAGATAATATCACGTCGCATCTCCGGCCAATAGAAAGACTTGCGCAACTTCTTGGTTACATGACGATGTCTTATATGCCCACATAGAATAGGAGAATCATGGTAGGCATGGAAAAACCGTGGAATAAAGACAGAAGGCACCACCAGCCGTAAATGATCATTAGGATCCGTCCCCACAAAATAAAGAAGGTTGTCTTTAAAGCAATATTGAGAATGTATATGCCGGAAAGGCAAGTCATCAGCAAGTGATGCAAGATTCTCAAACCCATTTTGAAGCATTTGAATCCACGGCTCAATCTTTTGAGACTCGCGAACCTCATTAAGAGAAGGTAGATTTTGCTCTACACCTTGTCGACACTGAACGTCAAGTACAGCCAATGCCGATGGTAGAGAATCCTTATCTAGAAAATCCACAGATGCTGGAATAATAGGTTCGTCAAAAACATGAGAAGAGAGTGGAGATGGAAGAGGAGCTCGAGAAAAGACATTAGCATTAGCCATAGAACTCCTTGGGCAATAAACGACATCAAAATCATATATCTCAAGCTTCAAAGCCCACCAAGTAGTATGACCAACCAGGTTTTTCCGCTTTAATAATGAAGTAATAGCAACATGATCACCTTCAAGAAACATCCGAGAACCGTAGATATGCATGAAGTTTCTCAAAACCCCAGACTGCTGCTAAACACTCCTTCTCTATCGTGGAGTAGTTCATCTCTACTAGTTGTAATGTACGGCTTATATACACAATAGGATGGCACTGATCAGGCACACTCGAGCTCTCTTGCATCAACACACCTCCAAGACCAATGTTAGAAACATCCACATGCAAAATAAAAGGTCAAGTGTAGTCAGGATATGTCAAAACCAAAGGAGTCATCAATAGCTTTTTGAGATCCACGAATGCCCACTCATAATCCAGAGACCAAATGAAAGATGACATTGATGACTTCAGCAATGCTCACAATGGTGTAGTGTGATCAGAAAGATGATCCACAAAACAACCGAGATACTACACCTTGCCCAAGAAGCGTTGCACATCATTCACACACTTCGGAGTAGGGAACTTTAGAATAGTCACAAGTTTGTTAGGATCAACTTGCAAACCCTCACAAGAAATACAGTACCCAAGATAAGTTGTGTCCTTGGACCCAAACACGCACTTTGACCGCTTCAACATTAAATCAATGTCGCATAGCCGATCCAACACTTTACAAACATCACAAACATGCTCCTCCCATGTCCCCTTCAAGTGGATTAAGACCTCATCAATGAAGTCAGTAGTCACCTCCAGCATATCACAAAGAACCTCGTCCATCATCCTGTGAGACACAAATCCCTAAGCCCCAAAGTGCAGCTGAAAGGGTGCCACGTGGTAGTGGCTGAACCAAAAGCCAAACGAGCGTAACACGTTTGGACTAAAAGGCTCTGACTTGAAAGGTCGAGAGTTTGAGTGGAACTCCCAACGGAGTGCTCAAGGAACGAGCATAAAGCGAGCAATAAGCGAGGCTCCAAAAATGGACCCAAAAGAACCAACACATGACACGTGGAAGTGTTCGAGATGGAGTCCGAGATGGACCCGAGTTGGAGTCTGAGATGGAGTCCGAGGTGGACCCGAAATGGAGTCTGAGATGGACCCGAGTTGGAGTCCGAAGTGGAGTCCGAGATGGAGTTCGAGGTGGACCCGAGATGAAGTCCGAGACGGAGTCTGAGATGGACCCAAGTTGGAGTCCGAGGTGGAGTCTGAGATGGAGTCCGAGATGGACCGAGATGGAGTCCGAGAAAGACTCGAGATGGAGTCTGAGATGGACCCAAGATGGAGTTCGAGATGGAGTCCGAGATGGACTGAGACAGAGTCCGAGATGGAGTCCAAGATGGACCTGAGATGGAATCCGAGATGGAGTCCGAGAAGGACCCGAGATGGAGTCCGAGGTCGAGACTGAGACCAGGACTGAGACCGAGACCGGGACCGAGACCGAGACCGAGACTGGGATCGAGACCGAGACCGAGACTGGGATCGAGACCGAGACCGAGGCTGAGGCTAAGACCCAGCCCGACCCAGCACAATTTGGTATCGGAGCTGTTCCTTAGTCCAACTTTTATTGGTGCTGAAGTATATCACCACTAGGTTGGCATCGGAGGGTCCTAGGATGGGCTTGCTTTTGAGGAGTAGCAAGTCGGGAAGACATGGCTCTCCACTACAGCTCACGTGTGAACTTGTAAGCAAGGTGGTGGATAGAAAAAGGCCAATGATGGAACGACTTTTGGATCTTGGGAACAGTGTAAGGCTTTCCTCATTGAGTGAGGATGTGATTCAGATGAGCGTTTGATACAGCAAACGGGCTAACATAGTTGTGGTAAACAACTATAGTTGGGATCACGGGAAAGATGCAGACTCCAAAACAATAAAGGAGTCAGAAGATTACCCTCATATAGTTGATGTTCCCAGAAGAAGGAAACTTTGGCCCAGAGTTGGGTGCAAACACTATGGTGTGGTGCTAACGGATAGTTAGCATGAGGAACAACCATATTAATCTTGGCAAAGACCTAAACACTAATGAGTAGTGTTATAAGGATAGGCTCGTGGGGCCAATGGTGTGGAGACACCAAATGTGCCAAGGTGTAATACCTTGAGGTTATGTTGGTGGGTTCATAAGAACCCCTTGCCAAAGGGAATCCTAACGGAAATGGGAATGGCATAACCTAAGCTGGAAGGCATGTGGTAGAGTGTGGTGACTAAAACAATTATGAAGGTGTGGAAGCATTAGCAATGAGTTATAGGACTTGACAACTATGAAGCAACTAAGCAAAAGGTGCAAGATAATTTGTTAAACTAGTAGAAA
This sequence comes from Selaginella moellendorffii, assembly GCF_000143415.4. Lineage (NCBI taxonomy): Eukaryota > Viridiplantae > Streptophyta > Lycopodiopsida > Selaginellales > Selaginellaceae > Selaginella > Selaginella moellendorffii. Next base: position 237,203 of record NW_003314389.1, read on the forward strand.
GTAACTACCCAAGACTTCTTAATGGCATAAGGAAGTTAGATATACCCTTATAGGGGATAAATTGTTTATGTTGCGATATAGTAAGTCAATGTTGAAAAGAGGAATGCCCATTGTCAAAAAGGCCATCATTAGGAGACCCAAACACTCTAGAACACCCAAAGGTGGTGTTTGATGTCGCGAGGGCAATAGGTAAGGCCCAAGGGACTAAGTCCCTAGTGAATGATGGATAGAAGGTGCTATCTAAATGTCCAAGGTTGCAAAGACGGAAGAAGTCCGTCTATCCGAATCGGATAAAGCCAAAAATGGAATTTTGGCAAGGCTAGTGATGGGCATATAAAGGCCCATATATATTAACGTTAATCTTGGTATGTAGTATTATAAGGTGAGCATACCGAGATTGAGGAACCACTCCCTAGGCTGTCAAGTAGGTTCATCCCCAACAATACTTACTAAGGCATGGTAAAAAGTGCAAAGCTATCCTCCTAGTTTCGAGGTGAATAACCGAAGGGAATGTGTGAAGCCAAAAGCAAGTAGTAAGGGGATAGAACCAAACCATAGGAATCAAAGAGCATAACCAAGGGTGGTTATGTCAGTTGGGAGTGGAGAATCAAGTGGGTGCTTGAGTATGTTGTTACTAGCAATCGTGGTGCCATGAAGAGTCTAAAGCATGAAATTGTCCATGCTAGACTATATGGCAATTGGAAAGCTTGCGAAAGGAGAGGCATTAGCAAGCTAAAGGGCAGAGTTCCTTCAAGTTCCCAAAGACGATTCTAGGTAGCTTAGTACCTAGAAAGGCCAAGTGTAAATGGTTCCTAGAGTGCACAAAATCAGAGTGGCGCAGCAGAAGCGTGGTCTTGAAGCTGGCCATGAGGCAAGGCTATCAAGGTTGGGGAAGTAGTTCCCGAGTGTTCAAAGAGAGGGCTTTGAAAGAAAGTCGATGGTTAAGGACTTTCATGCTTATGCATGAACCATGTTACGGTGGCCGGATAAATTGCTAAGTGAGATTGGCAAGTCAGGGGGACAAATCCCCTAGTTGAAGGTGCTAACTTCAAAAAGGGTGGGCCATGGGGCCGAGCATGGAGGAGTTCATGCATGATCACAGACTTGTCAAGTGAGAGGACTTAGCAGTGCGAGGGAACTAGGTTCCTAAGCTGTGATCTATAGTGCGCTTTAAGTATAAATTGGCACACCGGCGTGGGGAGTCACACCAGGCATCTAGGGTGATGCCGTCCGTAGATGCATATACGAAGGTTGGGTTCGAGTCCCAACCCTCTAGTGCTTGGGTTCGAGTCCCAAATCACTAAGGAGTGGTGATGGTTTGGAATATGAGGACACTCATATTTCGATGGTCATGGACTCTCAGTGAGGAGACTGGTTTGGGCACACTGCCAAGCGAGGGATGCGTCGGAGTCGTGATGCACGGTTAGATTGCTTAGAGTGAAAGCTCAGCATATCTAACTTGAACACTTTGGTGCAAAGGGCACCAAGGACGTGGTGAATGAGATGGGGACACCCAGTCTCAGTTGCTATGGATCCTTGGCCAGAAGGGCTAGCTTGGGTGCATTGCCAAGTGTGGGGGATGCCCCCGGGGTCATAGTCAACAATTTAAAAGGGTCTGGAAGACCTAGTTCCTATTGGTAGACCTGTTAAAGGGTTAAGATGAGATCACGAGGTGATCTTGTGGCTAAACAAATACAAAGTCTTTGTTTGGGTTAAGGAATATGATTCCCAGTTCAAAGTGTTGATTTGAACTATTGATAATGGTCTGGCTTGGTCGAGGTGACCAAGTGGGAAGGACACATAAAGGGAAATCAGTTGTGCCAATACAATGGTATAGTAAGTCCAAGAAAGTAGTCTCGGGGAGAGACCCATGGGAGGGTCGCAAAGTAGGGCTGTGGACGAAGCCCGCAACAGAAATTGCTAAAGAGACCTACTAAGGGTGAGCATCCGTTGGACTTAGCAAAGTAGAGCCAGTGCTATGGAACCAAAAAGATACCTCAAGAATAGAGGTAGTGATCCTACGTTGCTCAGTGCAACGATCAATAGATAAAAGCAAAAGACTAGTGGCCAAGTGTGGGCCATAAAGTTCATTGGAAGGAATCCAAATAGCAAAGTTAGGCATGGAACACTAATGTGTTGGATGCTAACGGATTGTGAGAAAGGAAGTGTGCTTCAAAGGATGGATTCCCAAATGCTCCAAGTTGGCAAAGGTGAAAGCTTCAAGGAAGGGAGCGGCGAAGTAACCAAAGGATAGGGCTGTGGATAGCTCTAGCACAACTTACGATGGCTGAAACTTGGTGCCAAAAGTGGCATAAAATAGAAAGGACAATGGCACCCTCAAGTGGGGAGCTTCCTCTTCGAGAAGTCAAAATTAAAAGTTCCAAGGTGAATTGGTTATGTCAATAGAAGTTGGGACTACTCGAGAATGAGTAGTGGAGTTGAGTTAGAGAAGGTGTCTCTAACTGGTTTAGCGAGAATTGAACCAATAAAAGGGAGCAAACCATGCCAAGTGGCCGAATGAGTCTCTATGTTGGAGAGACTATGTCCCTTAGAGGATGGACAAGGCATGGTGAGCCTTCGGGGTCAAACCATAGACAAATATTGGCTGGGTGCCAAGGATGGAAATGGTAATACTTGCGAGTGTTACTTTATAAAAGGGTTTACCGTTCGATGAGCACATCGAACTTCATCTATGGGTGGTGGAGTTGTGAGACACAAATCCCTAAGCCCCAAAGTGGAGCCGAAAGGGTGTCACGTGGTAGTGGCTGAAGCAAAAGCCAAACGAGCGTAACATGTTTGGACTAAAAGGCTCAGACTTGAAAGGTCGAGAGCGGGAGTGGAACTCCCAACGGAGTTCTCAAGGAACGAGCATGAAGCAAGCAATAAGTGAGGCTCCAAAAAGGGACCCAAAAGGATCAACACATGACACGTGGGTGTCAGTTTTAAGACTGGACACGTGGAGCACTTGGACCAAGTGCAAGGGCTGAGTGGCATGGATGCCATTCTCGGGACTAGCAAGTCCCAAGTCCTGAATTGGACTTAAGGAGGTTGTGAATGAGACTCCTCCAAGTGGTCAGAGGTGTGGTTAAGTGACTAAAGTAGAATGGAAAATTTAGTCGCTCACACATCTGTTGGAAAGTGGCTAGAGCATTGTTCAAACTAAACGGCATCACTAAGAACTTGTTCAAACCAAATGGTGTACAAAATGCAGTTTTAGGAATATCTTCTTTGGCCATCGGTACTTGCTAGTACCAAAAAACAAGATCGAGCTTGGTGAACTAACGACTTTGCCCTAGATGATCCAAGAGATCAGCAGTGTGAGGAAGAGGATACACATTTGGGATCGTCACTTCGTTTAACGGACGATAGTTAATGCAGAAATGAATACTTCTATCTGGCTTCGTCACAAGATGAGGCTCATGTGCCCAAGGATTTCACAACTTCTGAATAACACCCTTCTCCAACATCTTCTTGACGTTTGCATGTAAAATCTTGATCTCCTTGGGTGACCGACAACGAATAGGAACCTTGATTGGACGAGCATCCCCGGTTGGAATCAGATGACGTGTGGCAATCTTGGCCCCAAACAATAGGTCAAATTCAAAGAGATCAAAATACTCCTTCATGAGCCTGTCAACCGCTACAACACAAAGAGTGTTGGAGGGATCAGAAAAGGGAAGAGTAGAACAAGACGGAAATATAGGAGGAAATAGTGGGGAAACAAAAGTAATAGAAGCAGAGGTAGAAGTAAAGGGACGAAGAGGTACGAAAGTGAGAAGAATGAATAAAACATAAGGAAGTATGAGACAAGGGGGAGAAACCTCAAAGTCACATTTAGCATGATGCGTTGCAACCAATCTATACCAAGAATGAAGTCAAAATTTTGACTCGGCACCAACTACAATGACTGCAACTCAAGCTTGAGATCACCCACACGCACAACCAGGTCTACCTCATCCTGTGCACATGCATGTGTACGGCCATTGCCATAAAGAATGAAAACTGGTTTCACCACATGACACAAGTGTAGACGGCAACGTGTAGCAACAGGTCGAGCAATAGAAGATAAACTCAAACTTATATCAACCAACACAGAGAGAATAATAGGAGACCTCTTGTTATAAAAACGAGCTTGGAAAGTAAACATTGGATGAACCGGTGCCGAGTGAACCCTTTGATGATACTCTCGAAAGAAAGATGGAGGGGTCACTAACTTATTTGCGCAAGGTCCCTCTGTTACTTGTGCGACTTGTCATTTCCTGGATGCATCTCAGTGTCCAAACCTTCCACCACAGCAACACCAATGGGATGTTGTTGACACTAGGGTCTCCACCTAGGAAATGGAGGTTGTCAATCCGGAAAACGCCGACAACGCCAATAAGTATGACCAACTTCATCACACGCCTAGCAACGAATATCACGGCCATGACCACGTCCTCGCCCTTGTCCTTGGACTCGAGCAGCAGCAACATCAACCTCTATTAGAACAGGACCATCACCCATAGGAAGTGGAGTTAAAGGACATGTAGCGAGAAGTGGAAGAGGCGACATCTCATAATGTTGTGCCAAGTGAAGAGCATTGTCAAGGGTGGCAGGAGCAAGTGCATGCACAAGTCCGACAAGATCTTGACAAAGTGCTGACCACAACATTCCTAGCTTGATCCACTCCGATATATTTGGCTCCACACGAAGTAAAAGACTTCAAAAACGAACGCCAAATTGCATCACTAACTCAGATGGCCCTTGGCGAAGACGATGTAATTGTTGGAAGGCATCATCACAGTCGTTGGGATGTCCGAAGGCGCATTTGAAGATGTTCGGGAGAACACTCCAATCCCCACGAGTGGCTGCACTCAAACCATTGTACCACTGCAATGACATCCCTTGGAGACATGTGGGAAACTCATGCAAACGTTAAGCATCATCCCAAGAATGATATATGAGAATCACCGTGAAATGATCGAACTAATGGTACACATCATCCCTAGGATTCCCGCGAAAGAACTCTGGCCGAACGCGAGGATTGGCACCAAGAGCAGAAGGAGTGGTACCACGTGCCATGAATGCTGCCATCAACTGAGTTTGGTTGTTCAATTGCAAGCACATAACATCAAGTAATTGTACCAACTGCTGCTCTAGAGTCAAAGGAGGAGATTATAGATCTGCCATGAAGAGGAACGAAAAAAAAATAGCAAAAGAAAAGAAATGACAAAAGGCTAGAAGGAAATGGTAGATCTAGACAATATAAAAAGCTAGATCTAAACCAAAATCCTGAAAGGAAAGAACAAAAGAAAGGAAATGGAAAATGTTAGATTTAGACGATGCAAAAGCTAAATCTAAATCAAAATCCCAAATCCAAGCACTCCTCAGGGACAATCAAAGTTGCCACTCACCTCCACTAATGTGAGTGCTTGAAATATGGAAAAGGAATATAGAAAATGTGCATATCAATTAGTCTAAAAACCCTAGCTTATATATAGGAGTGAGTGGTCCAAATTAAAACCAATCTAATGGCTACAAAAATTTGTTATAAAACAGCTGTTATCCGGCTACAAAACAAATATATTTTTAAAATTTTTATATTTGATTTTTTATAAAATAAAAATATTAATACACCTGTAAAACCTTTCTAACCAGAATATAAGCTACCAATAGATCAAGAGTATGTAACAGATTTTCTAACTTATAATATATAGGATAACTACTATGAAAATTAAATCACAAAGAGACAAAAATCTTGAGAAAGAAAAATTTAGAATAAAAAGAAGGAAATTTTATTGAAATAAAAATTAAAAATATTTGTTTATATAAACTTCTCATCAAAAGTGAGTTAGGTTAAAAAGTAGTAGAACAACTCCAAAAATAAATATCTAGATTGTAAGCAAAAAAGTTGACAATTATAAACTACAGTTCAACATGATTATAATTAGGTAATATCATACTAGAAGTTATGATTTCAAAATCTTTAAGAAATTTTGAAACTTATAAAAAGATTCTGCAAGATTGTCTCTTGCCAATTGATATTAAATCATACATAACTAAAAATCTAGAAATAATTAATTTAAATTTAAAATTACTATTAAATTAATAAAAAATACATACTATTCAGCATTTATCTAAACAAACTTAAATAATTAGAAATATCAATAATTTTATTAAAAACTTAGATCTAGCACATTACTATTTACATAATAAAATTATTATATTTTTGTCATGGTACTATATCTAATATAATATGATAACATCATCAAAATATAATAAAAGGTAAAGTTATGTTATTTTTATTTTATTTTAAGAAAATGTATATTTTTGTATTAAGATTATCATTTGTGAATAAAGTGTTGTTATTGATTTTTATCCTCTCCAATTCTTCATTCTCTAAATTAGATTGTTGATACTTTAATTATAAAGAACATATAAATAAAAAATATACTTAGATCTGACATATTACAATATACAACAATACTATAATGATATTTATATTCTTTAAAGTATAGTATAATATAATTATCAACATATAATATAGACTATAAAAATTATTTCTTAAAGGAATTTTTTAAGAAAGGCCCATTTGATAATAAGATTGAAATGGTGACCTTTGTGGCACGAACTTATGTTTCTATGCTCCCTGCCACCACAAGCCATTCTAAGGAAGCTCTAGTATCAGGCAATGCAACTGATGTTAGATCTCTTCCTCTTGCAAGGATATGTGTCTGTCTAGGTATATGCAAAGGCGATAAATCCAGTTCTATTTTTCTTCCACATTTTGTCTTGGATGATTCATTTATCTAATTTCATTGTTTGAGAGTGAAGTGGCAAGAGATTGACATCTTTATGAAATCTCTGCTTGTGTCATTCCAACATTGTAAGCATTGTTTTGTAGTCAATCAAAGCCATAAAGGCTAAAATAGGCAGTACAATGTACTCCTATTTAACTATTTATTAGAACAAGAAAATATCATACTACACCTTACAGTTTCTCATTCCCTAGACATTCCTCAGACGCTGCTTGTAGAATTCCAGAAGCTGTAACTTGACTACCATAAAACATGAAAGAAGCAGCGAAAGAGTACCATTCATATTTAAAGGTTTTTTTTTGTCATTGAAAGATATCCAGAGGAGGTTAACACTTCAGAGCCTCACAAGCACCTCATAAATTTCCCTTAAAGAGATGATGTGCAGTTCTAAAGAATACTTGCCAATTTGAATCTGTCTTCAACATGTCTTCATTAGGTCCATTGGAGCAAAGGGTAAACAATGCAGAGTTTTCATAATAGTGTTTCCTTCCAAAATACAGAAGCCACAGGGATGAATTAGAATAGTGTAGGCATGAGAATACATAGGGTATCATCTTGTATGAGGGACAATTCAGTAGAATAATTTTTTCTTTTTTAATTACAGAATAGCCTGGATGTGGCCTAAAGAAGAAAGATTGTATGAAGGAAAGTTTGTATGAAATTGTAAATGTTTATCTTCACTTTCTCGAGCACATCAGGATTTTGCTTTAGGAAACCATCAGCCATTGAGTTGTGACCAGCATTTATGTACATGTTGAGCATGTCTATGATTTCAGCGCTTCCAGAGCCTCTCCTTTGTCATCCAGTGTAAACAACTAAATTTTCCATTCTACTTTAGTCACTTAACCACATCTCCGACCATTTGGAGGAGTCTCATTCACAACCTCCATCAGTCCAATTCAGGACTTGGGACTTGCTAGCCCCAAGAATGGCATCCATGCCACTCAACACTTGCACCTGGTCCAAGTGCTCCACGTGTCCGGTCCCAAGACCGACACCCAAAGGTACCACTGACATCTCGGCCTGTTACGCTAAGGCCATGCCCATTCACCTTTGCTGCACTAGTGGTCCAATACCACTTGCATCACCATCCCGTCTCTCCAAGACTGGGCCATCTGTCCACGAGTGGTCATCCTAGATCCACTCCTTAGCATCCTTAGGATGCCCACAGACCTGGGGAATCGCCTTCCCCAAAGTCCCTTTGTCAGTTCCTACCAAGTCCCTTTCTGCCCCTGGCCGTGTTTGCCAACACTGTCACTGGATCGAGGCCCACAGGCCCGACCACTAAGTCCCATGGTCCTCTGGGACTTCCTCACCACACGACTGTGCCTTGGTCACTACCCTAGAGGATGCTCCTCTTCCTTTCCACAGTCTAGGCCTTTGGGACAACATTTCAGAACACCGTGGCCTTACGCGAGCCACCTGGGTACTCTCCCCACCTTTCGCCTTTAGGTGCTCTAGCCATGGGCTTAGAGCGAGGTTCCGTTGAGCCACACCTGGTATCCAAGTAGGTAGTGCCACCCACACTTGGATTGGGAGCATCGGCCAGTCGATCTCCTGGGGGAACTAGAGCCGGCTCTTGAACACTACACCAAGCTACCCCGCTTGTCGGTCCGTATTCATTCTAGTCTTGGACTTCCCAGTGGTCAGTTCATCACCCAACACTGGGTCTGGCCTTCCTGGGCCAAACTGGCCTTTCCTGGCCAAACTGGCTCCACTGCAGTCCTCCCCCTTACTATACTTTTGGAGCTCACCAAACCCCCCAGGGTCTGGGAGACGAACGCTTTGGGCTTTCACCCTCTCAGACTCGAACTCGGACTCGGACTCGGACTCGGACTCGGACTTGGACTCGGACTCGGACTCGGTCTTGGCCTCCGCCTTGGTCTCAGTCTCGGTCTCGGTCTCGGTCCCGGTCTCGGTCCCGGTCTCGGTCTCGGTCTCGGTCTTAGTCCCGGTCTCGATCTCAACCTCGGACTCCATCTCGGGTCCTTCTCGGACTCCATCTCGGGCTCCGTCTCGGTCCATCTCGGACTCCATCTCAGACTCCATCTCGGGTCCATCTCGGACTCCATCTCGGGTCCATCTCGGACTCCGTCTCGGTCCACCTCAGACTCCATCTCGGACTCCATCTCGGGTCCTTCTCGGCCTTCATCTCGGACTCCATCTCGGGTCCATCTCGGACTCCGTCTCGGTCCACCTCGGACTCCATCTCGGACTCCATCTCGGGTCCATCTTGGACTCCATCTCGGACTCCATCTCGGGTCCATCTCGGACTCCGTCTCGGTCCACCTCGGACTCCACTTCGGGTCCATCTCGGACTCCATATCGGACTCCATCTCGGACTCCACTTCGGACTCCATATCGGACCCCACTTCGGGTCCATCTCGGACTCCACTTCGGGTCCATCTCGGACTCCATCTCGGACACTTCCACGTGTCATGTGTTGGTCCTTTTTGGGTCCCTTTTTGGAGCCTCGCTTATTGCTCGCTTCGTGCTTCTTCTTCGAGCACGTTGTTGGGAGTTCCACTCCCACTCTCGACCTTCCAAGTCCGAGCTTTTAGTCCAAATGTGTTACACTCGTTTGGGCTTTCGCTTCGGCCACTACCACGTGGCACCCTTTCCAGCTCCACTTTGGGGCCTAGGGATTTCGTGTCTCACAACTCCACCACCCATAGACGAAGTTCGATGTCCTCATCGAACGGTAAACCCTTTTATAAAGTAACACCCGCAGGTATTACCATTTCCATCCTTGGCACCCGGCCAATATTTGTCTATGGTTTGACCCCGAAGGCTCACCATGCCTTGTCCATCCTCTAAGGAGGATAGTCTCTCCAACTTAGAGACTGATTGGACCACTTGTGGTGGTTCTTTCCGTATATTGGTTTAGTTCTCGCTAAACCCATTAGAGACACCCTCTCTAACTCAATTCCACTACTCATTCTTGAGTAGTCACAGATTCCATTGATCTACCTTTGCACTTTGGAACGTTTACTTTTGACTTCTTGAAGTCAATTTCCTAGGCGTCTCCGACACCTTGCCTTGCACATTTTGTGCAACTCCACTTCCCCTCCTAGATAGTTCTCTACTCAAGGGCACCCTCATCCTCTTTTCTATTTTTGTGCCACCATTGGCATTATGTTCCATTTATCATTATTTGTGCTAGGGCTGTCCGCGGCCCTATCTTTTGGCTCCTTAGTTACTCCCTCACTTGGAGCCTTTTCTTTGCCAAATTGGAGCACTTGGGAATCCGTCCTTGGAAGTCCACTTCTTTTTCCGCAATCCGTTAGCATCAAACACATTAGTGTTCCTTGGCTAACTTTGCCACTTGGATTCTTTCCAATGGATTCCACAGCCCCATCTTGGGCACTCGTCTTTTGCTCCTATCCTTGGATTGTTGCACCAAGCAACATAGGATTATTACCTCCCTCCTGGAGGTATTCTTTTGGTTTCATAGCAAAGGATCTGCTTTGCCCAGACTAGGGTGTTCACCCCTAGTAAGTCTCCCCAACTGTTCTAGGCTCTCTTCCTAGCCCAACCTTGTGACCCACCCATGGGCCTGTCTCTGGAGACTATTTTCTTGAACTCATAATACCATTGTATTGTAGTAGTTCATTTCCCTTAGGTGTCCTTCCCACTTAGTCACCTTGACCAAGCCACACCTTTATCAATAGTTCAAATCAACACTTTGAACTAGGAATCATATTCCTTAACCCAAACAAAGACCTTGTCCTTGTTTAGCCATAAGATCACCTAGTGATCTCATCTTGACCCTTTAATAGGTCTACCAATAGGAATTAGGTCTTCCCGACCTTACTAAGTTGTTGACTATAACCCCGGGGGCATCCCCACACTTGGCGGTGCGCCCAAGCTAGCCCTTCCAGCCAAGGATCCATAGCAACTGAGACTGGGTGTCCCCATCTCATTCACCACGTCCTTGGTGCCTTTTGCACCAAAGTGTTCAAGTTAGATATGCCGAGCTTTCACTCTAAGCAATCTAACCATGCATCACGACTCCGGGGCATCCCCTGCTTGGCGGTGTGCCCAAGCCAATCTCCTCATTGAGAGTCCATGACCACCGAAATATGAGTGTCCTCATATTCCAAACCATCACCACGCCCTAGCGATTTGGGACTCGAACCCAAGCACTAGAGGGTCGGGACTCGAACCCAACCTCCGTATATGCATCTACGGACGGCATCACCCAGGATGCCTGGCGTGACTCCCCACGCCGGTGCACCAACTTATACTCAAAGCGTGCTATAGATCACAACTTAGGAACCTAGTTCCTCCACATTGCCAAGTCCTCTCACTTGACAAGTCTGTGATCATGCATGGACTCCTCCATGCTTGGCCCCATGGCCCACCCTTTTTGAAGTTATCACCTTCAACTAGGGTATTTCTTCCCCTGACTTGCCAATCTCGCTTTGGCAAAGTCCTCTGACCACTGTAACATGGTTCCAGCACAAGCGTGAAAGCCCTTGATCATCGACTTTCGTTCAAAGCCCTCTCTTTGAACACTTGGGAACTACTTCCCTAACCTTGATAGCCTTGCCTCATGGCAAGTTTCAAGACCACGCTTCTGCTGCGCCACTCTGATTTTGCGCGTGTTTTGAACCATTTACACTTGGCCTTTCTAGGTACTAAGCTACCTAGAATCATCTTTGGGAACCTTGAAGGAACTTTGTCCCTTAGCTTGCTAAGGCCTCCCTTTTTGCAAGCTTTCCAATTACCATATAGTCTAACATGGACAATTCTATATTTTAGACTCTCCATGGCATCACAGTTGCTAGCGGCAACACCCTTGAGCCCCCACTTGATTCTCCACTCCCAGCTGGCATAACCAACCTTGGTTATGCCCTTCAATTCCTATGGTTTGGTTCTACCCCCATACTTCTTGCTTTTGGCTTCACTTGGCCTCGGTCTCGGTCTCGGTCCCGGTCTCGGTCTCGACCTCGGACTCCATCTCGGGTCCTTCTCGGACTCCATCTCGGGCTCCGTCTTGGTCCATCTCGAACTCCATCTCGGGCTCCGTCTCGGTCCATCTCGGACTCCATCTCGGGTCCATCTTGGACTCCGTCTCGGTCCATCTCGGACTCCGTCTCGGTCCATCTCGGGTCCATCTCGGACTCCGTCTCGGTCCACCTTGGACTCCATCTCGGACTCCATCTCGAGTCCATCTTGGACTCCATCTCGGACTCCATCTCGGGTCCATCTCGGACTCCGTCTTGGTCCACCTCGGACTCCACTTCGGGTCCATCTCGGACTCCATATCGGACTCCATCTCGGACTCCACTTCGGACTCCATATCGGACCCCACTTCGGGTCCATCTCGGACTCCACTTCGGGTCCATCTCGGACTCCATCTTGGACACTTCCACGTGTCATGTGTTGGTCCTTTTTGGGTCCCTTTTTGGAGCCTCGCTTATTGCTCGCTTTGTGCTTGTTCCTCGAGCACGTTGTTGGGAGTTCCACTCCCACTCTCGACCTTCCAAGTCCGAGCTTTTAATCCAAACGTGTTACACTCGTTTGGGCTTTCGCTTCGGCCACTACCACGTGGCACCCTTTCCAGCTCCACTTTAGGGCCTAGGGATTTCGTGTCTCACATCTAGCTCATCCATGAGCAACAAAAGAATGCTTGTTTTCTATGGCTTTCTGGAAGCTCTTTGCTGCTTGATCAGGTCTTGGATAAGCTTGATGACCTTTCACCTCGCCTGAGAATGGGAAAACATCACAAAACTATGTAGGACAATTCATAATTTTCAAAATATAAGATACATAAGGTTGATTTCTATTGAAATTGCATCTTTAAAAAATATACATTTTTACGTGAATGTTATCATTTGTGAGTGAAGTGTTAATTTGTTTTTCATTTTATTGATTCTACTTCATGATTCTCTTGTATTATAAATATGATTGCTCAAACCTAGATTTTAAAGAACACAAAATTAAAATTTTTAAAATTAGATCTAACATAGTACTATATACAAGAATAATCAAAATTTATTTAATAATGGAAGAACAACTGCTTTCTTCTAGCTGTAAGGAATTTTTTTCTTTATTAATACTATAAAATATATATTTTCTAAGAAAATTATAAAAAAAGAAACATATTTTTTGGTCGGATTTATTTAATGTTGTATAAAATGCTAATTTTTTAGACTAAAAATGATTTAGAAAATTATTCTTACTTATAAAGATATTAAAAATATTAATATTTTAAAATATCCTTGTGAGTGCATGGAATATGGAAAGGGAATACAAAAATGTGCATATCAATTAGCCCAAAAACCCTAGCTTATATACAAGAGCGAGTGGTCTAAATTGAAACCAATATAACGGCTACCAAAATCCCCCTATGCTAATATTAGTATACGTCATCGTAGCCATACACTTGGCCCTCATATCATCCCCTCCTCTCAGAATAATGGAAGACCATTAGGGTTCTCTTGTAGACGAACCGGGATCTGGAGGAACATAAGGAGAAGGCATCGGTGGATTTGTAGGTGGTAATAACTGCTCCTAATCCTTTTGTATGAAGTGTTTTAACTGCTGCACATACACAATCTTTGGAGGATCGGCTTGCTGGATGTCCTGTCGAATCTCATAAACTTGTGGTTCAACTTGCCGCAACACCCAATACGGTCCTTTCCACTGCGCAAGGAGCCCCTTAGATAAACCACGTACCGTAAGATGGCGAAAACAGATTAACACCAAATCATCCACTTTGTACTCCGCAGGTGGACGATGATGGGAGTTGTAGCGCCATTGTTGTCCCACTTGTATGTGGCCTAAGTGTTTGGTAGACTCCGCTCAGACAAGTGGAAGAATGCTCATTAAATACTAATCCCACGACCTAGCATCCGTAGTTCATGGCAATTGCAATGGTAAACCTAGCTCCGGTGGTAATATTGGATCATTCCACCAGACCATCTAATTGTGGATGATAAGCACTTGTGAAAGTGTGGCATATCCCCAACTGAGACATCAAAACATGAAATGCCTTAGCCATAAATGCAAGACCATTATTTGAAAGAATCCGCTCTGGACAAGAATGCTGGAACACCACTCGATTGAGGAGGAAGTATTCAACAGCAATTGCAGAGGCGCTAGCAAGAGCACCAACTTCCACCCAACAAGTCAAGTAGTCAGAAGCAATAATAACATACTCATTGCCAGCACTCGATTGTGGAAAAGGTCTCATAAGATCAAATGCCATCAACTCAAATGAATAGGAAATTGCAATTGACTCCAACTGTCCTTCTGCAGCCCGAGGGAGAGTATTACGAGCTTGGCACCAAACACAGTTACACATATACCAGATAATATCACATCACATCTCTAGCCAATAGAAAGACCAGCGCAACTTGTCAATTACACAACGATGTCCCATATACCCACTTAGAACAGGAGAATCATGGTAGGCATGGGGAATAAAGATAGAAGGCACCATCAGTCGTAAATGATCATCAAGATCTGTCCTCACAAAATAAAGAAGGCTGTCTTTAAGGCGATATTGAGAATGTAAATGCCAGAAAGGCAAGTCATTAGCAAGTGATGCAAGATTCTCAAACCCATCTCGAAGCCTTTGAATCCACAGCCTAATCTTTTGAGCCTCTCAAACCTCATCAAGAGAAGGTAGATCTTGCTCTACGCCTTGTGTACACTGAACATCAAGTACAGCAACCACCGACAACACAAAATCCTCATCTAGAAAATCCACAGAGGCTGGAACAATAGGCTCGTTAGAAACATAAGAAGAGAATGAAGAAGTAAGAGGATCTCGAGAAAGGGCATCAGCATCAGCCATAGAACTCCCTAGGCGATAAACAACAGCAAAATCACATATCTGAAGCTTCAAAGCTCATCAAGCAGTACGACCAACCAAGTTCTTCTGCTTCAATAATAAAGTAACAACAGCATGATCACCTTCAAGTAACGTCCGAGAACCCTGTAGATATGCATGAAGTTTCTCAAAACTCCAAACTGCTACTAAACACTCATTCTCTATTGTGGAGTAGTTCATTTCCGCTAGTTGTAATATACAGCTTATATACGCAATGGGATGGTGCTGACCAGGCACACTCAAGCTCTCTTGCATCAACACAGCTCCAAGACCAATGTCAGAAGCATCCATGCGCAAAATAAAAGGTCGACTGTAGTCAAGATATGCCAAAACCGGATGTAGCGCACGTGGTTTTGACCCTTTATCCTATAGTGATTTACCATAGGATAACACCACGAAGCGAAACCTAAACCCTACATGTGCCACATGACAGATGCCACATGTCATATGCCATGTATTCAAAAGAACGTGGTGTGGAACCCGAGGTTTAGGGCCTTGGGCCACTAAACGAAGGAACAGTGCCAAACCCCCAAGTATGGAGCCAAGGAGTGATGGAACCAAACCATGGAGCAACTCTCAAGCATACATCCCAAGGAGCAAAGGGATAGGAGCCCAAAGCAATTTGGAACAGTCCTAGAGCAATCAGCATCCTAATGTCAGGACCAGCACGCAAAACGGAGCCAAATGGAGTCTGGCGCTATTTCGGCATACCGGTGGCCTAATGTGAGGATATGGGTAGTCCACCAGCTAGCATGGAATGGAACTTGGGCTTAGACACAAGCCGGACACAGAACAAGGATAGGCATGCAAGCAGGAGCTAGACTATGCCTCAGGTGTGAGACACAAAATCCCTAGGCCCCAAAGTGGAGCCGAAAGGGCGCCACATGGTAGTGGCCGAAGCGAAAGCCAAACGAGCATAACACATTTGGACTAAAAGCTCCAACTTGAAAAGGTCAAGAGTGGGAGTGGAACTCCCAACGAAGTGCTTGAGGAACAAGCACGAGGTGAGCCATGAGTGAGTCTCTAGAAAAGGGGACAAAAGAGGACCAAAACATGACACGTGGAAGTGTCTGAGATGGAGTCCGAGATGGACCCGAGTTGGAGTCCGAGGTGGAATCCGAGATGGAGTCCGAGATGGAGTCCGAGATGGACCCGAGTTGGAGTCCGAGGTGGAGTCTGAGATGCAGTCCGAGATGGAGTCTGAGATGGACTTGAGTTGGAGTCCGAGGTGGAGTCCAAGATGGACCCAAGATGGAGTTTGAGATGGACTGAGATGGAGTCCGAGATGGAGTCCGAGATGGACCCAAGATGGAGTCTGAGATCGATCGAGACGGAGTCCGAGATGGAGTCCGAGATGGACCCGAGATGGAATCCGAGATGAAGGCCGAGAAGGACCCGAGATGGAGTCCGAGGTCGAGACCGAGACCGGGACCAAGACCGAGACCGAGCCCCCCCTCTTGAGGAACACACGCTTTGGGCTTTCACCCCAAGCCTCCCTTAGTACCAAGAGTTAGTCTCTGGGACAAGCTTGAAACTTACTAAATGGTGCTAGAATGCAAATTTGGACATGGGATGAAAACCATTGTGTTTAGGCCAATCTCTACATTCCGTAGATATGCCAAATGAGCAAATCTAAACACTTTCCATAAATAGTATTTAAGACCGTAATGAGACTGACACAAAGGGCATGATAGCGAGGGTGTTTGGCAAACACAATAAGCTATCATTTAGCGAATATTGAGGGACCAAGCTTAATATTGCGGGGGTTCCCAACACTAACAAGTGCAAGTCAACAACATGAGTTTATCGTCACCGTGCCAAGTATGCTTGACTAAATGACAACGTAGGATTTCCTTCCTTAGTGCCCTTCTGGTCTAAATGCATATGTGATGACCAGTTTCTCAACTAGCTTAGGTGAAGACTAATAATAGGTCTAGCAATATTGACCTCCTGCCATCGTGGTAGTAAGGAAATAATATCCGAAAGGACTAGCCGACAAGTAACTTTCGATACCTGAAGTCACATTCGTGACACTAGAGGAGTCATCAATAGCTCTTTGAGATCCCCGAATGCCCGCTCACAACTCAGAGACTAGATGAAAGATGATGTTGATGACTTTAGCAACACTCGCAACGTTGCAGTATGATCAGAAAAATGATCCACAAAACGACCGAGATACTACATCTTGCCCAAGAAGCGTTGCACATCATTCACACACTTTGGAGTAGGAAACTTTAGAACAGCCACAAGTTTGTCAGGATCAACTTGCAAACCCTCACAAGAAATACGGTACCCAAGATAAGTTGTATCCTTGGACCCAAACACGCACTTCGACCGCTTCAGCTTTAAACCAACATCGCGTAGCCGATCCAACACTTTACAAACATCACGAATGTGCTCCTCCCACATCCCCTCCGAGTGGATCAAGACATCATTAATGAAGTCAGCAGTCACCTTGGCATATCGCAAAGAACTTTGTCCATCATCCGCTAAAAAGTTGCTGGAGCATTATTCAAACCAAAAAGCATCACCAAGAACTCATACAAACCAAATGGTGTATGAAAAGCAGTCTTAGGAATATGTATATATATATTCTCTTTTTTTATTATTACAATTGTATTATAAAATAGTGATTATTAGTGACATTATTAGAATTTTATGACCACCATAGTGGTGAATGATATAATGGAGTTTCTTTGCTTAAAAGAAGAAGTAAACCTGTATTGTCATAGAAGTGTCAAAATGTCATCATATGTGACAAAATTCCATTTTTTTTGTTACTGCTCTAATCCCAATGTCTAATGCATGCCATTAATATTACCACAATAGTAATATAACTATTCAGTAGCTACATTATATATAAATAAAAAAGCTGTATTATTTGAATTTATTGAGATTATTGTGAAATTTTTAAATTTTTTTAATATCATCATTTAAATTTATCATGGGAGGACCCTAGCATAAATTCTAACTTTTTATTTTTTTAGCTATCTGGTATTTGTATGACATGTTGTTTCTCCTTTTTCTCTATCTATTTTTAATTCTTATCATGCTCATTGAATAGCCCACCATTTGATAAGATTTAACACCCTTTCAGTTGTTGAATTTTTTATAATAATGAATACAACTCAAAAAAAAAAATCAGTCTATCAAATTTTTACTCAAGGAACTTCATGTCCTTGGATGTACCAGCAACAACTCCTTAGATTATGGAACTGCAGAAGGTAGCTTGAGGTTTTCTTTCATCTCTGAGAAGAAGCTAACAAAGCTTTTGCTTGTAGTAACCTGAGCATAGATGGTGAAACACTTATTTAACGAGATTTTTCTTCTTCTTTTTCTATCTCATCTTTGATAGTCTTATTATAACTTTTTGATATTGTTCTTTATCTCTTGTAGGTTATCAAAATGAAGTGTCAAAAAAATATTAATAGCAACTAACATATGTGTGTACATGTGTGTTTTAGATAGATTTGAAAGATGACTCTTACTTCAAACACTTTTTCTATCCCATTAAAACATCTTTAAAGACTTTTTTATATTTTAGTCCAGTGTAGCTGGATTTCTTGCCAGTGTGTGTGTGTGTGTGTGTGTGTGTGTGTGTGTATTCTATTTTTATTATTAACTATTATGACTATTTTTTATATATTAAAAAATTATGAAAGTTTTGACAACACTACATTTTTCATAATATGTTAGGTTGATAACTATGAATGAAATACATTATTTTCATACTTTTTATTTGGATAATAGTATCACGTTGTGAAGAGTAAATACTACATTTATAATTATAATCATACCATAATTCAACTCATCTAACGAGCTATGAGACCCTAAGCTATCAAAAGGAATACTAAAAAAGATATTATACAGATTAAAATATATATTTAATAATATATCATAATAAAAAATTTAAAAATTTAATTTATTTAAATTATATTTTGTATTTATATTGTATTAATTTTATAATAGTATGTATTTAAAATTCATATATTATCTAAGTTGTCTAAAATATTTATTATTTAAAAGATAAACTATTGTGCTGCATTTAAGTTCAATAGATAAACTATTGAACTTATATTTGTAAATTAGAAATAAATTCTGTAGAATACACTATATATGCAATTATTAAATTTTATTGCTAAACTGGAAGAAGGTGAGCTATATTTTTAGTTTTATCTGCAGCTACACAGTACCATGTAAAAGAGCTTTAAATATTTATATTTTTATAAATATCTCTGATTATTTTTTAATATGAATAATATTAAAGTATAATATTTTTACTCCAAAAATTAATATTTACATTCATTGATTTATAAAATCAGTACAATACCCCAAGCATAGCTAGAATAGGGAGGCACTTTAACTAAATCTACCAGTCCCACTGGATGGATTGATGTTATAGAGATATAATAATGGCAATAACTCATAAATAACACTTGAGTTGATAAACACTTCTTTTGCTGATGATGATGAGCTTCTGTTTTGTGCTATGAGCTGCTAGAATAATATTTGGGGAGTCTTCAATTTCAAAGTTGCAACAAGTTGATGGTTTAGAAACTAAGATGGTGGCAATTTACAAGCTTAGTGTGCCTTTCAATAGCGATCCAAAAACCATCAAAAAGCTTGATGCATATGAAGTTGGATTCCTTGGAATTCAGTGAATTGCTCACTACACTTTGAGCTCTTTTCACTACAAGTGAAGCCTTCAAGAGGAGATTTCACATGCTACCCAGTCATTGGTTTCCACCATAATTAAACCCGTTCCTCTGGTGGCTGTCAAGGCTCAATCTCTAGACATTTCATTTATTTATTGGATCCCACAGTGAGCATTTCCATCTCGATAGAAGATCTAAGACTTCACTTGGCACTCCAAGTTTTAAATGTTATATTATATTATGAGTTATATTTGTTTTGTTATAATGTGTGTTATGTTTATTGTCAATTGTAAACATAATTTTTTTATATAATAATTATATTATTTTATGTTAATTATGTATGTTATAACCACAATTATGTTAAAAATTATAATTACAGTTACAACTTTTTGGAATTACTAAAACATCAAGAATAAACACGACACTCCCAGCCTAGTTGGGACTTTTGCTAGTCCTTATATCTAAAAAAGGAAAGGCTCTATATTCAAATCAAGATTCTTTATTTGGTTTGGATGAGGACATGTATAAAGAAACGGTTCGGTTGGTTCTAGGTCAACATCTATGCATTATGCATTGATGACTACTCCTCATGGTCATGTACCACATTCCTCCTGCTCACAATGTTGCAGTGGAGTAGGTGCATTTATCTGGCTGCCAGACAAATTAGACTACAATTAATATATGTGCTTTGGTGTAGATCTTGGAGGTGTCTAAGCAGCAATCATGTAATGCTTGGATAAAGGTATGTTTTTCTCTGTATCTAGCAAAGCTGATCCTCCTATTACAGGTTTTTTTTTTTTTGACATGGAAGACTATGTCTACTTTGTGCTAAACCAAAGGATACAATGTGGTAAAGTACAACAATCAAGGTCTTTATAGCGCTGATTTTCTCAGCAGCAGTTTTTCTACAACAGCCAATGTGCCAAATAGGATAAGGAGAGCATCAGTGGCTCTACTCTACATCCAGCAAATTTACAGGCACAAATAGGCAACAAGGTACTTCCCTACATATGTTTTTTAAAGAAGTTAACATTTGTTTTGAACTGCTTGTGGAGCTATGGCTAGACAGTTGGAGAATGGCACAGAAAACGTGTTGGATTCACAGGGAATGTGGAGCCGTCCTTCATAATCCCCATGGTCACGCCTCTTCCTCTCCCGTGGCGCTCTCTCCACAGGGCAAGGGCGGATGGCTGGCCGCCACAATGCTGGTGTCATGGCCAACTTCATCGGCAACGAAGCTCTGACGTGGAATCGTGCACTTGCCTACACGCTCACATATCCGATCCATGACGGCCAGGTTTGTGGCTTTGTGTGTGTGTGTGTGTCTGTCTGTCTGTCTGTGATTCACTTCTCTCCAGGTAGAGAACTGGGACGCCCTGGAGAGGTTTTGGTAGCAGTATGTTTCGTGCTACACAAGATCAACTCTGAGAAAGCTCAAAGCATGAAGATGGAATCTTCCACCTGTAAGAAAAATAAAAATTGAGACAAGAGTATTAATCCATTTTCTTTCAAAGACAGGAAGATTATAATAAACCTTATAAACCTTAGAGCAACACGCTTACTAATAAAACAGGTTTGTGCATTTTGCAACTCTATTACTTGAGAATGAATCTAATATGCTGGTCATCTAATACAACTTTTTGTTGTAGATGTTAGCTCATCCTTTTCTGGAGCCATTTGCTTGGATTCTCCAAACTTTAAAAAGCTAAGGCATTTCTTTGAGGGAATCGGCCTTGAAGGTCATGCTTATTTGAAGCAAAAACGATGACTTGGAGTATTTCTATACCTCAAGTGGAATCCTGGTTCAATTAGGGAGGGGTAAGCTGGAATGTTACATTGTAAATTGTCTCTGATGACCTTTGTTTTTTCCAAGCAGTGCTTAGTCATAAAATCTTTCTTTTCTTGCTTAACTCTATATTGTTTATGCCCAGTTATGGAGGAGCTTTGTGAGCTACTGCCATGGGGTGGCCTCTTTATAACACACTTATGAGCAGCCAAAGCAACATAAGAAAACAGTTTGAAAGTCATGTCTACTCGGAGTTAAGCAACGTGACTGATGCCATTGTTTACAGTTGCCTCACTCACAAAGCTCCCAGGAGCTCCCTACGCTCCAGCAGCCTTCCTCACTGGCCTACTCGATCCAGTGAAGAGCCGGGAAGTTAATCATGGAGCTCTTTGGCAGAAAGCTGATGATTGTTTTCAAAGTGTTCTAGAGCTCTTTTGTCGCAGAAGGAGTTCCTTGAACAAGTTGCCAGTAAGGTCTGGCAAATCTATGAAGAAATTTGTGGCATTATTTGCCTTGATGGCTCATCTCATATTGTGTCAATCTTTGGATAGTGAGTTCCTGGCAAATCTATGAATAAAATTTTACTGGCATTGTTTGCCTTCATGGCTCATAGGTTAGCAGCAAAGAGAGCTGCCATGATCATCATGGAGACCCTTGCTTCCATACTTCCAGATGTACTCTTGAGAATCATCCAGAAGCCAATTGTCACACATATATCCTCAAGAGATTATTTCAAATGCTACCAAGTGCCAACAAGTATGAATTGGTATGGAATCTCATCAATGAGAGAATGCCAAAGCTTTGCAAGCATGAAACTGATGGGAAGGAGATTGAGTAGCAATCTGGAAGGACACTACTAGCATGAAGAAGAGAGTTAGAGAAAAAGAAAATAGCAGAAGAACCTATATTGTAAGTTTTGTTAGAGTGCATTGGAATAAATTGCAAAGCTTTCTTTTTTAGAACTCCTTCTCCTTCTTTAGCACCCAGTGCTGTGAATTGATCGATCGATTTAGCCCGAGCTGTGAGCGGTCTCTCTATCCATTTTCTCCTCTAAGAAGCTCTAATCTAGAGATAAGAAATTATATAATTTATATTTATTATTATTATATAATTATCTATTATCTTTACAAGTTCAGAAACAAAGCTTGTACCATAGCATCTGGTGTTATTGATAGAAGGTCACTTTTAGACTCACCTCTTGTTAAGTTTGGTCAAGCAATATCAGAAACAATATCGAAATTTATCTCTAGCATGGAAAATATTCTTCAATACAATTTAATCCAGTTGTTGAGCGTACTAATCCTCAAATTGTTTTATGCATTGTAAGTGAAGATTCAATTAAAAATATACTAAGGAGGCAACAATCTGAATTTCTATTAGGTTATTATGATAAAAAATTTATGCAGGTGTAAACCCTTTCCTGAAATGACTATTGCAGAAGAGTATAATTTACGTCTGCTATAGACCATATTCTTATATGAGTAACATGAAAAAAAAATGATATCTTCCACCTATCATCTATAAAATTAAGAAATAACCTTGAAGTTACAAGAAGAGAATTCGAAGTTGGAGTTGATGGGATATCTTCAGATGCCATGCCAGCTTTAAAAGCGAAAATTAAAAAAGTTCCATCCATTTGTAAAAGGACATTACAAAGGAAATGATTCACATAATAATTATATTAAGAGAATATTTTCTAGCCGTTTTTTCAATATACTCAACTAACTATATAACAGCTTCTGGTGGTGGTGTGAACAAATGTCTGGCTCACTAGATCAGTCACATCAATGGAGATGTTTCTAATTTCATTAGAGTTTCATTTTGGAGTAGACGCGACAATGGCTGCAAGGTTTGCGTAAGCAATATACTTTCAGATACGAGGCTGCAATAAACAGACAAGACGACAATAAAACAATTTGAGTAGCTACTCTTATCCTTGTCAGACCTCATAGATACAAACCTTTGCCAAAAAAATACAAGCGCAAGATCAGGTAGCACCTGTGTGGTGAACGCCACATGGACGAATAAATAACAGAGGCATTATAAGTCACATACTTTTAAAATAGTTGCAAGCTTTAGGGTACCAGAGTCAAAGATGAGATGCGGTCACGGTTCTTTGAGCAAACCACGGGTAATTCGTCCTTTTCTTATTTGTTAATTTCTTTCCAGTTTATTCGAAGGCTCTGCTAGCGGTGATGTGCAAACAATATTAGAATGCTAAGTCAATTGCCGATTAGACGCTGCTGCAGTGGATGACATTTTAAGAGTTAGAGCTATGGCAATTAGTGCTCCTGAGGCTGCTGCTGCAGGGAGTGCATAGTTGAAAATGTGAGTTTTGTTGCACCACGGTTGGTCTAAGGGTTCCAGATTCAGTTGAGAGGCTACTTTCTTTGGTGTAGGCCTTCGAATATCCTTTTCCACCTTCATTAAGCCCTGGACAAAGTCCACAGCAAGTCTCTGAATTTCAGACCTCAAAATGTTCTTCTCATTTTCCTCAGAATCTTTATCTTCGTTCAACATGCGGAATGCCTCTTGCTCCAGAATTGATACTAGAGAGATGCTTCGGTCCTCTTGATCGCAACCAAATGAAGCGATCGGAAGAGTTGCTCTATCCAAGTGTTGCTGCAATACCATTTTCATTTCCTCTACCTCAACTGCTTTATTTCTGGCAATTTCTCTTTGTCGCTCACAATCCTCTCTCGCTTGCCGAAGCTGTGCTTCCAATCGATCGTTCTCCTCGTTGAGAAGGTTCGCGAGTCTACAAAGCTTAAAGACGTCACCATTGAAATTTGCGTCCTTAAGTTGCCTCTTAGATGACCTAGCAGCTGTAGTTTTGCTGCAGCTGCTACTAGTACTGCTGTCGGCAGATTTGATGTTTGTTGAATTATAGGCTGACGCAGTTGCGGTTGCAGCTGCTGCTCTTAAACCATAAAGTCTCCTTGTCAACTTGTCGCCATCGGCCTGTATGGAGGCAAGCTGTTTTACAAGAACGTGATTCAGCTGCCCTAACTCTTCAGTTGGTTCCTCACCACCAGCATTCGCCATAGAAAACCTCAAGGTCAGGGACGCTTTGATACTAACAACCGCTGGGTAACACGTGGAGCCGTGACTCAACGGTGTGACCATAAATGAAAATTTGGCAAATCTATCTTTGGAAATGTCCATGATGTTCAGTAGAAGTACGAATGTACAATACCGTACGTAATGTCTGGTTGTGCCTTTTCACGTCTCTTACAATGGTTTATGAGACTGCCTGAGAAAAGAAAGAAGCCACCATATGGCGAACATTGACATCGCAAAGCTTCTGGAATCTGATGAAGGTCCCAGACTACACCCAAAGACGAAGATCATCTGCACATTAGGACCTCGTTCACGCGATGTTCCCATGTTGGAAAAGCTCTTGAGGACTGGAATGAATGTTGCTCGTTTTAACTTTTCCCACGGTTCATATGAGTATCATCAAGAGACTCTGGAGAATCTAAAGTCTGCTATGTCAAATACACAGATCATGTGTGCCGTAATGCTTGATACAAAGGTATACCGAAGCATACTTTGAATAGGGGTTAACAAGTTCTTGATCAGAGCAGGGACCTGAAATTCGTACTGGGGTCTTAAAAGATGGAAAGGCTATCAAACTCCAAGAAGGAAAGGAACTTACAATTACCACAGACTATGAACACAAGGGTGACACCGAAATGATCGCGATGAGTTATAAGAAACTGCCACAGGATGTTGCGCCTGGAAATATGATACTGTGTTCAGACGGAACAATTACTTTGACTGTTTTATCTTGCGATCCTGTTGCCGGACAAGTGAGATGCCGGTGTGAGAATACTGCCATGCTGGGGGAGAAAAAGAATGTGAACTTGCCTGGTGTGGTTGTAGATTTGCCAACCATCACAGAGAAGGACAGGGAAGATTTCCTTGTTTGGGGAATTCCAAACAAAATAGATTTTATAGCAGCTTCTTTTGTTCGGAAGGGCACTGATATACTTCACATAAGAGATGTTCTCGGAGAACATGCAGCCACAATTCAGATTATTTCCAAGGTACTATTTGATATAGAAAAGCAGAAATATTGAGTTCGTTTACAGGTTGAGAACCAAGAAGGATTAGTAAACTTCGATGACATATTGAGAGAAACAGACGGGATAATGGTAGCGCGAGGAGACCTTGGAATGGAAATTCCAATCGAAAAAATATTTCTGGCACAAAAGATGATGATATACAAGTGCAATGCTGCCGGGAAGCCCGTAGTAACAGCAACTCAGATGCTTGAGTCAATGATAAAATCCCCAAGGCCAACCAGAGCGGAAGCAACTGACGTAGCAAATGCTGTGCTGGACGGTACTGATGCTGTCATGCTTAGTGGGGAGACTGCAGCTGGTGCGTATCCTGAAAATGCCGTGCGAATCATGAATAAGATTTGCGTTCAAGCCGAGGCATCTATTGACTACAGCTCTGTGTTCAAAGTCATCCTCAAAAATGCACCAATGCCTATGAGCCCCTTGGAGAGCTTGGCTTCTACGGCCGTGAGGACAGCATTTAGAACCAGAGCTAAGCTTATTTTAGTTCTCACACGAACAGGTGGAACTGCTAAGCTTGTGTCTAAATATAGGCCCTCAGTGCCAATCTTATCGGTGGCAGTTCCGGTTTGGAAAGCTGATAGCCTAAGCTGGTCGAGTACAGCCGATTCTCCGGCTCGCCACAGCCTGGTGTGCAGAGGCCTTATTCCCATACTCTCTGAAGGCTCTCCAACTACAGCTGATGCAGATTCTACAGATGAAATTATTAATTCCGCCCTTCGACATGCTATCACAAGAGGATTATGCAACCACGGAGACGCAGTGGTCACAATTCACCAAATTGGAAAGGGATCTGTAATCAAAATAATGGTAGCTAAGTAAGACATCAAACCAACTATCTATATTTCAAATGAATGGAACATTTTCTCTTTCCGATGTGATTGTTATTTTGATAAGCGAGTTTGGCTTGCAAAGCTTGAGTTCCTTGTCACACTCCCACTGTCTGGATGCCAACCTGATCCCGTGAATGGCTTTGGTGGACACATTGGCATTTTAAAGGTTGACACACTAATTAAATATGAGTATGCCTTAACGGGCTGTGGCTCGCCAGTTAACTTGATCCAACCGTTGGCAGCCGTCAGATCGAGTCAGGTTCTCTGCGAGAACGTGGCTGAATCCAGCAGCCAGCTGCCAGGTTCTGGAGAACCCTCTCATCCTCCAATATCGTTATTCCACGTGTCTGTTAACGGTCTCGCTACAGCCTGTGAACGCTGTTCCCGGGCACGGCCTCCCTCGTTCCCTCCAGAACGCACTCGCCGGGCTAACGCCCGGCTCACCTGTTCTGGGCGGGAACGTGCTCGCCCTACCCAGGAACTGCCTCTTAATGGGGCTGTGGCTTGCCCGTTAATTCGATCCAGCTGTTGGCATCCGTCGGATCAAGTCAGGTTCTCCACACACTTCCTGACCGTTGAATCTAGACACCCACATGGCTGATGTGCCATGTACAATTCTGGAGAACCTGTTCTCTAGGATCATACTAATCCAATAAGAATGTGCCATGTGTCATTTAACTGGCTTGTGCTGCCTGTTAAAGATGGAGTTCCCGGGTAGGGCAAGCATGTTCCTGCTCAGAACAGGCGAGCCAGGCGAGCCCGTGCCCTAGGAATGGCCTTAATGGGCTGTGGCAAGACCCTTAAAAGACACATGGAATAACATTATTGGAGGATGAGAGGGTTCTCTAGAACCTGGAGGCTGGCAGCCAGGTTCTGGAGAACCTGGCAGTTGTCAGCCACATTCTTGCATAGAACCTGACTCGATCTGACAGCTGCCAATGGCTGGTTCAAGCTAACAGGAGAGCCACAGCCTGTTAAGGTAAGTTATACTAATTCAGTGCCACGTGTCACTTAACTGGCTTGTGCCCACTGTTGTAAGGATGGTCAAGTTCTCCAGAATCATACTAATCCAATAACAATGAGCCACATGTCACTTAACTGACTTGTGCTGCCCGTTGAGGACGGTCAAGGGCAGGTGTGCGCCCATTGACCGGCCGGTCTTGTGCCCAGCTTGCCATGTTCCTGACAGATTTGAGTTAATCGAGCTAAGATAACCACCCTTTACTTTTTATAGGCACCATTACCTAAAAGGCACAACCTTTTAAGTAAATTTTAATGGCTCTAGTTAATGGCTGTAGTTAGGAAATTTTCTCCAACACTCTTTTAAATTTTCAGTTCCTGTGTTATTAGCTAAATGTAAGAATTCTTACGTTTAGTTAGTAAGGAGCAACGAGCGTGAGTGTGCACGCGCGAAGGGGAGGAGGCCAGTATGTGATTGTTGTGGGGAGTGGCAAGCATCGTGGTGATGCTTCTCTCCATCATGAGATCTTGTGCAATGGCGCCTTGCTCTATCCTCTTTGCCCCTGCAGGATGATCAGCATAGAACCTGAGGAGCAGCCTCCAGGTCAAACATTGCCACCCCCGATTGCCCATGGTAGGCGCAGATCTCACTCGCTCACACGAATCATAGGAATTGACTTGCGGCTATGCTCGCATTGAATGAGCCTGTGAATTGGGCTTTGGTGTTGACGACGCAAGAGATACAGGGATTGCCCAACGCCATAGCGCATGCTTCCAGTCCCATTAAAATTTGGTGTGACGGCGACCTTTGTTAAAAAGTGAACTTTTATTTAGTAAAAACTTAAAATTTTAATTGCCATTTAATTTAAAGCAGTGTAATGCAAGCATTTTAAACCTGCTATTAGTCTATTCTGATACCTTCTCGACACGACTTGCTGCTGCCTCTCCCATCTTGCAAAGAGCTCACTGGCAATCGTCATTCCCATGGTGTGCAGCACATTTGTCTACTTACAACAGAGTTTCTAAGACACAAGTGAGAAAAGTATTTAATCTCCTCTGTAGCATAGATAAAACTTTAAGGAGTAACAAAGATAAAATTAATAACAGTGTTAGGGGCATCAGCAGCTGCAGGGTAGCATTTGATTAAAGTCCACCTAGTGATTAATGATGATTTACATCTCTTTTTTTAATTATTATTTGTGCAAGAAATAGAAAAAACTGTTGGTGTGTATTAAACTTCTCCCTGCTGATTTCCCATGCCGCCATCTTTCACAAGGGTTCTATAGATTAAAATCTAGAAAAAAGTCTGTTCAAAAGTTGATTTAGGGTTTGTTAATGGCAGACGTCCCACATCACCTGGAGAGGTCAGAGGGCGTAGCATCTATTTATCTCACAGATGACACGTGCAAGATCATCAGTATCGACAAAACATCTGCTAGACATGGCAACACTTTCAAGGTCCCGAAGAATGTCATCATGGACGACATTCAAATGCGTGGCACCATCTCGGATTTTCATCCTGTTAAACCACAGTTACAAGTAAGAAACTTAATTTTCTGTGTATCTTGTAGAGTACGGCTTGCAGGCCTATAATACAGGAGAAATACTTCTCCGCTATAAAGACAAGTATGGTGATAGTACAAACTTTGAGATTTGTGTGACCCAAGCCGGGCATGTGGCTATAATGAAGGTCGGTCTGGATCACTTTGATTTCTTTTGACTTTTCTTTTGAAACTGCAGGAAATAGCCATGGAAGCCGATGCTTCCAAACCACCACCAAAGCCTGAAGTGACGAAAAGAGAGCCAAAACCATGGATCCATCTTGGTAGTGACAAAGAGATTGCGGAAGAACAAGCTCACACGTCTAGGAAACTGGTGACTGGCAATCTTTTTATAGATTTGTCTGCTAATGTGAAATTATGCAGATTGTTATAAGGGCTACAAGAAAGCGCAAGGATTTTGGTGGTGCAGTAGCATTTAATGACCGAGATTCCGTGGTTATAACTTCAAAATTACATTTCCACATGTTAATAACATTTTTTATCACAGGAAACTTTTAGTAGTGGACAAATGGAATGCCGTCCTTTCAAAGATCCAGCATATGACAAGTGTTTGGCTGAACAAGACATTGGAATACAGTCAATTCCAATCACTCGAGACTGTGCATCTCAAACAGACCAGTAAGTAAGACTTTCTGTGCCGCTAAGGTAAAGTGATAGATTACAGGGAGGTGTGTCGAAACAACTGTGTACAATATCAGCCTCGAATGCTGACTGATGAGAACAGAAAGATCATTCTTGACAGTGATCACATGTGTGCCTTTCTGGATTCATCAAAGCCAAGGTAAGCCCACTGAATTTATCTGGTCATTAACAGCATTTTCTTTGCAGATATGTAGATGCTTTGCAGCAAAACGAAGTTCTGGACTTATTTGAAGATGACTTTGCAAGCTTTGGGGAGGAAGACGAGCATGCAGGACAGAAAACAATCAGTGTTATAACGGTGAGATCTCGTGTCGTCATCCAATCCATCAAACAGCCCTTGCTGGATTTGGTCAGGAATTTCAAGCATTTTCTGATCTACTATATAGCAAAGGAAAAATGATTTCTGCAATTGATTGGATGCCTGGGAAAAAGGGTGTAGTTGCAGCTTCATGTTCCGATTCACGGGCATATGATGAAAGGCTTCAGTTTACAGGAAAACCTAGCAATTCGTTTGTACTTATTTGGAGCTTCGTGGACCCTATTCGACCTCAAGTATCACTTCCTTTCCACTTCTCCTTTCAAAAGGCTGATAGTTATCTGCAGATAATACTTGAATGCCTTTCGGACATTTTTTCTCTACGATTCAACCAGTCGAATCCCCGATTTGTGGCTGGAGGCTGTTACAATGGCCAGGTTTTGTTATATATGCGTGGTTTCCGTGTGATCTTAGCAATTTGAAATCTATATAGGTGATTATCTGGGACATTGCAGCTGCTCAAATGCATATGGAAGCAAAAGAAAAAGAATCATCAGACCAAGCAGACCAAGGCAAGGACAAAGAAAAAAAGAAGGCTCCTATTGTCATTTGCCACCTACTTAGTTCTGCTGCAAGATCTCATAACGCGATAGTATCAGACCTTCATTGGCTGCCGGATTACCTGCAGGTAGCCCATAATTAATGCTCGACAAAAGCATTGTGCCGGTCTTGCAGCTCGATGCAAATGGAAAAATATCAAAAGGTCATTCACAGAGCACTAAAGTACTTGTTTCTGTAGGGGCAGACGGGAAGGTACTTCATGTTGTTTACAGAAAATATATATCTCACTTCCACAGGTTATATTTTGGAACATTACTGATGTTGACTTAAATCGTAATGCTGGGAGTGATGACGAAAGAAAAGCAGCGGATACTTCCAATCAGAAGTACAGATGGGATCCTGCTTTGCAAATTGACCTGGTGGGTGGCGATCCACGCCGAATTATGGGACTGCTAAAGATGACAATTGCTACAGATTCGCGGTTTTTCTGTAGCACTGAGGTGCCCATACTTTTATAGGCTTTGTTCATCGGCATAACAAACACTTTTCAGTTTGGTGAAGTGCTGCGGGCGGATTTCAATGTTCCCAAGGACAAGATAATCCAGGACATTTCACAGTCGCATTTTGGACAAGTGCGTGCCCTCCAACGCTCGCCATTTTACGAGGATGTACTCCTCTCAGTTGACATTTGGACCTTCGCATTGTGGAAAAATGATTTCTCGGTATAGAACTAGTGCAGGAAATATATGGACTTATTTGTCTTTTCCCAGAAACCAATATTTATTTCAAGATCAGCCGAAGGCTACCTTACTAGTGGCTGCTGGAGTCCATCACGACCAGGAGTTCTTTACATTGGTCGTATTGATGGTAGTATAGAAGTGTGGGATCTGATCGATCATAGTCATCAACCATCAGCGCTGGCATCGATAGGATCTTGCCAAGTCACTTCAATGGAGTTTTGGCCATTGCAATGTAAGTAGTTTCACAAATTTAACGTCCTCACTAAAACCCTCTTTTAAGCAGCTCCTCAGATGCTGGCGGTGGGCGATATCCAAGGTATCTTACATATCATGGAAATTCCTAGACGACTTCGACGAATGGTGCACAGGGAGGTAAAGACTGCGTCAAGGGTTGTGTGCATGATTCTAGTCACCTATGTTATTAGAAATCCATGGTGCGAAAGTTTCTTGACAGACAGCAAGCTTGGGTAGAGGATGTTGAGAGCCGAGAAAAAGAACGCCTTCAAGAAATTGAGAAACGACAGAAGCAAGAATACGATCAAAGAGTACTTATCTGAAGGTTTTTTAGTATTTAATTTGTTACTCTCTTCTACAGGAAAGGGATGAACAGTTGATGCTATGTGCAATGTGGAATGAGGCAAAAGAAAATGAATATTTGGCTTTTGAAAAAGAATGCAAGGTTCTTCTTAGCATGGAGAAGTCGATACCAGAACCTCTGGAGCATGTGACCGAAGCAGTTACATCTTTGTAAATTTCAAAGAGTTGGAAGAGGCTAGCTCACTGTTTATTTTACGTACTTCTTTTGGATGCTTCTTTCCTAGTGCATCAACCCTCAAAGAATTTGAACAATTTCAAGATCATCTTCTTCTGTGATTTGGACCAGTACTGGTTGCATCTCTGGAGGATCCAGTGTAGAACTTATACTAATCATCATCGACACTGCCTCTAGAAATCATCTCTTGTCAACACATTGTTCTTGGGAAATGGGGAGCTGCTACCAAAATTGTTAAGTGCCAGCTTTGACCAGGTGGTCAACATGGGTTAAGGGAAGCTCAAGGGTATGTTAAGGCATAGTAAGGAACCTAACTTACCCTATGGAGCGGTGGCACAGTGGAGCTTTTGAGGTAGTTTAGGGGTGGTTGGGTGGTGAGGAACCTCAAGAGGAGGCATAGCATAGTCTACAGAGGCTAGACTTCTTTGTCTTTGTTATTTAGTGCCAGATTATAACATTGGTATTTGAGGAGTTTGTTGCGATGGCCAACTAAGATGAACACTGGAATCCTAATGTCAATGGTGGTGCCAATGGTAGTCTTGACAGAGCTACAGAGATTTGGACTATCCATGATGTTCATGAGCTACTAGCCCTCAAAAAAATCAGCAAGAGAAAGAGGAGATGCATGGGATGATGGCTACCATGTGTGGGTGTGTTGAAGCACTTGAGGCTGCTAGTGGTGGTGCTCCAAGTAAAACATAATTGGTGGATTGGCTCATGGCTTTAACTTTTTTCAGTGATGGTGGCATGGACAAATGTCTGGCTTGACTAACCAATCTGAAGAAGTTCTTGGCTACCAAAGGAACTCTAGATGCAAAGGCTTTAGTGGTTATTTCAATGGTTTTGCATGATGTGGGTTTTCAATGGTGGAATTAGCTTGAGGAGTCTTGTGTTATGGACAAGAAACCACTAGTGTTTACCATGGATGAGTTTGAGGTTGCTTTTTGTTTATCTTTTTCTTTTCACTATGATGTAGAGAATGATTGTATGGAACTTTGACATTTTCAGCAAGGGAAAATAATGATTGGGGACTATTTTGAGAAGCTTACTCACTTGATTCGTGTTCTAATGAAATATCTAAATAAGAGTAAGACCTACTTCATTAATGGCCTTCATAGTGAGAGCATGACACAACCCTTGTGTCATTACCAACATACAAAGAGTTTGGAAGAGCTATTTGATATGGGTTGTTGACTTAACAATGACAAGCAAAGTCTATCATGCACTCAAAGAGTCCTTCAGTTGAGAAACATTGTGATGATTGCCATGATCACAAGGATGGGAAATCATAAGTTGAAGTTTTTGGTGACTATTTCAGATGCAAAGGGAGCAAAAGTTATTTGTGATGAATTATAGGGAAGATTGTCATCATTGTGATGATTATCCATAGTTGAAGAACAAGTAGTAGAGCAAGAAGAATAGTAAACCTTTTAATGACAGTAAGTTGGATATTAAGAAGTTGGAAAATTTGTAGCGCGAGATGACAATGAAAACTTTTGTAAAGCGGCTGGAAGTGTTGGTTGGCAAAACCACACTTGTTGAGACTTTTTTATCTCACAGACATTTATCATGTGGATTTCATTCTTGGAGGAGTCCGAGATGGAGCCCAAGGTTGAGTTTAAGATGGAGATTGAGACCAGAACTGAGACCAAGAACGAGAACGAGTTTGAGTTTGAGTTTGAGTCCACGTCTGAATTCGAGTCCAAGTCTGAGTCCAAGGGTGAAAGCCCAAAGCAATTATTTGCCAGATCCTGGGGGGTTTGGTGAGCTCCAAAAGGATAGTAGTGGGAGGACTCCAGTGGAACCAGTTTGGCTAAAAAAGGTTAATGTGACCAAGGAAGGTTATACTTATATGGTGGGTGATGATATAACCATTGAGGAGTCTAAGGCTAAAATGAACATGAACGGATAAGTGGGGTAATTTAGTGAAGTGTTCAAGAGCTGGCTATAACTCCCCTGGGAGATTGAATGGTTGATGCTCCCAATCCAAGTGTGGGTGGCACTACCTACTTGGATATCTGGAGTGGCTCATCATAACCTTGCGCTAGCCACATGGCTAGGGCACCCAGAGGCAGAAGGTAGGGAGAGTACCTACAAGGATACAGTCATGTGGCAAGAAAGTCTCAAAGGTCAATGGGACTTAGTGGTTAGGCCTTTCACCTAGTGGTGATGTTGGTGAGCACAACTATGGATGGAAAAGGACTTGATGGGGATTGAAGAAGCGATTTTGGGGAAGGGTGTTCCCCATATCTTTGAGCATTCTAAGGATGCTAAGGTGTAGTCTTGGGATGACCACTCAGAGGGCCCAATGTATGAAAGACAAGACTATAGTATGGGTGGTTTTGGACTACCTATGAGACAAAGGTTAATAGACATAGCCATAGGACATAGTAATAGATTGATATATCAATGGTACTTTTGAGTGTCTATTGTGGATCGGACACATGGAGCACATGGACCAAGTGTAAAGGTTGAGTGGCATAAATGCCATTTATGGGGCTAGTAAGTCCTCAAGTTGGAAATAAGACTTATGGAGGTTGTAAGTGAGACTCCTTCAAGTGGTCAATGGTTAAGTGACAAAAATGGAATGGAAAATTTAATCACTTACAAAATTGTTATTACCATATGACTTGACTCAATACTTAATACTAGTTTATAGATGATAAGATATGATGAATTTTAATTTGGTATGATACTACTTCAAGAGTGTTCTCCAGAACTTATTAGTGAATATCTTATCTTAATCTGAGATAATTTCTTTTGGCCTTCCCTAAATACAAACCATTTTTTCAAAGAATAATGTTGCCATACCTTCCACATCAATTTCCATTGTGTTGGGTATTAAATATATCATTTTTGAAAATTGATCTACCACCATAAATATAGCATCAAACCCCTCACTTGAGAAGAGTTCCATAATAAAGTTCATTGTAGGACATTTCCATAGACAATCAAGCCCCCACTTGCATTAGTCATGGCCTTTACTTGCTGACATGTTGAGCATATATTTATATAGTCCTATACATCCTATCTCAAAGTCATTTGTTTTTACTTCAAAATCTTTATTAAAGTCTAGTAAAACTAATATGAAAGCCTTCTTCAACCTTCCTTTCAAGTGGATAAATGTTGTTTTGTATCCTGTTATCCATACTATCTTCCCTTTCCCATTTTACATTAAGGGGTGAGCAACTCTGAATTTTATAGCCTTAGGAATGCCCTTAATGCATATATATTTGATGGTTACACCCATTTCTAGATTGTTTGTACTTTCTCAGAGTCCATTTTGAGCCTGTGCTTTACCCATTACATACCTAACAAATTTTACCTTTTGTTGAGGAAAGTGATATTTGCTCTCTTTAGTGTACAACTTGTGTTCTTTTAGTTTCTCAAACACTTTTGTCAAATGCTCCTCTAGGGTCTTGCTATAAATTAGGATATCATCAATATAGATGACTAAAAAATGATTTATATAGGGTATAAAGATAAAGTTCATAAGTGCTAATAATATTGCCGACACTTTATATAGCTTAAAGAGTATCACTATAGACTCAAAGCTTTCATACCTTATTTGACACGTTATCTTTTCAACATCTTCCTATACTACCTTGATCTAGTACTATCATCATGACCTTAGGTCAATTTAAGAGAAGTATCTTAGTTTTCCTAACTTATCAAATAGATCCTCAATCCTTCATAAAGGGTACTTATTTGTTTTTGTATACTTGTTGAGCAACCAATAGTCTATGCACATACCTATAGACCCATCATTATTTTTCACAAATAACATTAAGCTTTATATGATGAATTGCTCAATGTAATATACCTTTTATCAACCAACTCCTTAAGTTAACATTTAAGTTCTTTGAGCTCTTTTTCATTCAAGTGATAAAGGGTATGAACCATTACTTTAGCACCCTCAACCAACATAATCTTATGTTCTATCAATCAAGCAGAGGTAATCCCACCAGCAAGTCATTTCAAAATTAGTCCAACATCTATTGAATCATGAAAGGCACTTCTTTTGTTTCCATTTTTTATCGCTTCTCATAAAGAGTAAACATAAAAATGCCACTTTAATTCTTTTAGTGAATTGTCTTCTTGTGGATACTAGATTTAAGCAAAAGTGTTTGGACTTACTTTGCCTTATCTTTAGATCCTTGGTCTTCCAACTTAGATAATTCTCCAAGGGCATTTACTAGTACCACTAGGTTCTTACCTTTGCCATGCAAGGTATTGCCAAAAAAGCTCTATTTCATTAAAGTGGGAATTGTCATTATCCCACTTGTAAAATAAGGTTTCCAAACCTTTATATAGTATATAAATATAACAAAATTCAACTGCATTGAGGCACATGCCATTTTATTTTAAACAAGGAAATGTCTACTCAATCACTTCTCCTCCCCCTGCCACTACTTCACCTCTCTCTTCTCCTTGTCATCGTCGTCCAATTTCTTTCCATCCTTTTAATATTGGCTCAGTTGCTCCAAGTCTAGGTGGAGCCCAAGTCCCCATTCAATCTTTACTTTCCCCTTATTAATAAAACAACTTCGTAGACTTCCAATAACATGCTGTAACACTTCTAGTATAATGCAAATCCTCTCAAAGAATTGTCTTTTAATATTAATACAATGGCATGGAACCCCATGCCATAATAAGTTACATTTTTAAATAAATACATGCTATCTCAGACTGTTATTTTTTGCCTCCAACGCCTATACAATAATCTTGGAATTTCATCTCTCCACACTATCAGGATTTAAACCCAATAGTAATGCCATCTCTTCTCTAATACGTCCACACTCATGTTCAGTGGTCGAAGAACCCATCCGATTGAGCAGATTATGGAGATGCGGATAGTGCTTGGCTAGACAATATACATGCCATAAATGATGACTGGTGTTTGTCCGATCAAATGGCTTCTGATATACCGTTCCATCTGCCATTTGGTTGATTTTTGCAGCCACCTCCTGGACTGGCCAGTTCTCTATCACCATCGCTCCAAGCCGTTTTGCAAGGTCCCCCAGAACATACGGTTTCTTCTCCCTAGTTTCCATACTGCAAGAGATGGGGTGCATTGCATATGTGTGCGTGTTCGCTGCAGTTTTAATCGGCGAGTCATCGATGATGAGGATTTCACTTGACCTAGCAGTCCGGTTCATCACTACAGCCTCTGGCTTGACGAAGATGGGCTTGCTACCCCTCACATGGACCATAGTCAAGCAATCCTCCTGCGTTAGGAGAAAGTCAAATGGTAATATTACTCGCGTCTGATCGTGCATCATCTGTAGCAACGTTAATGCATTGTGGCGCATCATGGATGTCCAAATTCCCAATTGCAAATTGAACCCGGCCCTCTGTTTTAAGTGTCGCATGGTCATTATTAGATCCCACAGTTTCTCCTGTGTGATTAATGTGAATCTGTCTCTTTTGACCAACTTGCGACCGCAGGCTTTGGAGGGTGTAGTGACATTCGAGGACGAGCCACGCTCATGGGAGAAAAGGACACCGTTCAGATCAAAAACGATACAGTACCTTCGCCGTGACTCTGAAATGAAATGCGTCAGCATAAAAAATGGTACAAGTCAATTTTACCATCTACAATATTAGCGAATGGTGCTCTCGATGGTCGTTGAGAGGGTTTTGGTCGAGGAAACGTGAAGGGCAGAAATACTCTCGGGGTCAATCGCATCCGATGGCGTGTGGGCACATGCCATTTCAGCTGTAGACTCTGGTACAACTGGCTCAACAGTGGCATGGGGTGGTTCCGATGGTGTGTGATCACATGCCATTTCAGCTGGTGCCTCCATTGGCAAAGTGGACATGACCGAATAGGCAGCAGGGTCGGTGTAGGGAGGTTCCAACGGCACGTAGTCAGACGATTGGGCACACGTTGAGTCCATTGGAAATGAGGATATGACCGGCTCGGCGGCTGGGGTGGCCTCATGTGGGTCCAATGGCGCCTGGTCACCGTCAGTTGGATACGTGGACAAGATTGACTCAGTGGTATGGGCAGCATTAAGTGGAGCGTGGTCAGTTTGCTTGGCTTTGATATGGATAGTAGCCTCCACCAGCTCTGATGACTCTTGCAGGCAAGTAGAGTCCACTGGTGGATCCATATGCATGTCCAAATATCTCCCTTCGATTGAGATGGTATCCTCCCTACTGGCTACTAAAAACAAACTCATTAGCACATTGAATCGACTATACTGTATTTACCATCAACTGCTATTGAGGAACTAGGACCGATATCACTTGGGCGCACTGTTGATTTTGAAGGATTGGACATACGTTTCGACCCTTGCTTGGCACTATCTTTCCTCGACACTAAAGGCTAGAGTTTGTATCTTAATTCTACTGATTAATCTCTACTTACCATTTGCTCTGCGACCTACATGGACAATGCTAGAAATGGTAAAAGGCTAGGAATGGATGTACTATTATTTACCTGATGGTTTGTCTTGTATGACCTTCCTCCGCTGCTCTTTGGCCACCTCAGGCTGGCCATCGTCGTCATCATCGTCGTCGTTGTTATTGTGATCGTCACCATTGTGAGGACCATCCAAGTCCTCTTCGTCCTCCTCTTCTTCGTCCTCCTCTTCGTCCTTCTGCTCTTCCTGCTCATTATCTTTCTCTGGCTCCTCATCCCCTCCTGCATTTCTTCCATAGGCTGCTCAGGCTGGATGGCTTGTTCTTCCAGGACCATCTTGGGAAAATCATCTGGCCGAGTCTCCATCTCAAAATACAAGACATCCATAGCCTGTTTTAGTGCGTGACCTAGGACCGTATCCTCACCCGACTGTCTTAACATGGTTTCTGCACGTTCTTGCACCCTTCGAAGACGACGAGATGAGAAAAACGTGGCCCTGACTTGAAAAGCATCCCTCATCCATTGTACCTCTCCATTGAGATTGTGGAAGGGGAGTCCGCCATAGGAATCTGAGTCAGGAGGTGGTGACTGACTACTTTCACTCAGCCCTTGATCTGCAATGAATGGCATGAGCACACACGCCATAACCGCGAGGCATTACCTATCATCTTTTCGTTGCCCTTCTTCCTTTTTGAATCAAACGCCTCTGATCCCGACAACTGTCCAACGTGCTTTCGCTTTTTATGACCACTGTCAGTTTGAGCTTGGCTGGTGCTTGCCTGATTTGCCTTTGAAGAAGTGTCTCCTGCAAGGAATGGCATGAGACCACACGCCATTGCAAATATAATTTGTACCTCCTTTTTTCCTATTGCTTGTCTGTTTGTCCTTCTTCGACGTGCCACCAGTGCGCTTTTCAGTCCTCGGTCTTGTTGAACGAAGCTGGGAAGTCACTCCAGTCCCACTCTGCTGCAGGACCAATAACAACGGCGAGTGTGATCATATAGTAGACTGAAGATTCCACCTCCGCAAGTCCCACCATTATGTCAATGATGGAGCTGACTTCGTCTGCATGAGTGATCTCCTCGTTTGTGAAGTCCATCACACAAAAGATGTTCTTGACCTGCTCATCTCTGCGGGAAACGATGCTCCTCCACCTTTGATCCTCATCCGAATTCACGTATACCTGGTAAGGTTCTCGATAGGCCTCTGCTGCGGGGTCGAGCTGTTTCTGAAGCCGGCGGTCGACATCCCTCTTAATGAAATTTGGATACTGATCCAACTTCTCAGCTTTACTTTTCGTGGCATCCCGCAGCAGATCGATGAACTTGGGGGCCCCCTTCACGTACTTGTCGACGTCTTCATTTGACAACTCCAGCTCTTCCATCATCTCTTGCATGGTGTCGATGCTCACCCTCTCCACGGCCACTTGCTCGAAGATCCAATCCTTCAATAGCACACGAGCTCTCAGAGTCGTGCACAAGTCCTCGTATGTCACAATATGGCCGGGAGTCATTTTGGTCTTGTTGAAGACTACCTCACCACGTAGAAGAGCATTAGCCACTGTCAGAAGGTCGTCGTCGTCTAGAGACCACGAGAAACGCAAGGCGTTGAGCTTCAAATCATTGGGCTTCCGGCTGTCCTCCACACCCATTGAGTTTAGCAACTCCCCATCATGGTACCTCCTCAGCACATCTACCCATTTGTCAAAAACAACTTTTGTCGCGAGTAGAATGTTATGGATGCTGAGTGTGTCATTGACCCCCGTTGTTTTCGAGAGAAGACTCGAGAATTGGAAATGGCGTGAGGCCACATGCTATGCCACATGCAACGAGGCTTACCTGCCAGGCGCTAGTTGCTAGTGCACATCCTTATCCTGGTTTTTGTGGCTTTTTCAGTTGAACCCAGAGCTTCCGTGTTCGTGCCAATGTCTCGTGCAGACCCAATTTGTAGCACGTTTCTTGCTTGACATTCTGCGCATGGGAGATGTATATGATAGATCGGAGGGGCGAGTTGCCTTTTATCAGGCGGACAACTCTTGTCTTGAAGACTTTCTTCACCTCCTCGCCCACCATAATATCCACAACTATCTCTTGTATCGCCAAGCTAGAATGCTGCCGGGAGACAGCATAGAACCGGATGTTCTGATCGTCCAACACCTTCCTATTGATCAAGTCTAGAAACCTCGTCTCGCCCTTCATTGTTCAGTAGTAGGGGATCACGTCTGCGATATCGAGTGTTACTGGACTTGCCAGCATCTTCTGCTTCAGTTTCTCCACCCACTCATCAGATACTAGCCTGTGGTTGTATTTGCTTTGGATGTCAATGTGGCTCACGTCGATTGTATATACTTTGTTGGAATAGTAACAAGTACTATTATCTGCGACGATTTTTGCTGCCTCTTCTTGCTCTTTCTCCTCTTTGCGGCTCTTCTTTTTGGTGGGTGTAGTGTTCGAACTCGAGGCAATGGCATCACCGAGTAGCTTTTTTTTTGGAGTAGGAGAGTCGGACGTTAGCTTGAGCTTGACCACCCTTTTCTGCTTCGGGGTAGTTTCCAGATCGCCCCTTCGCTTCGCGAACTGGAGTCACTCTCAACGGCTCAATGTTGGAATATAGTTTTTGAACATCACCATAGGTGAGGTCCGTGGATTCCATGTGATCTTCATAGACCCGCAGCGTCTTTGAAATTGTGGGCCTCCTGGACAACCTCTCCCTAGCTCCCTCTAGGAATTCCTCATAGCCGTTGCCCCCCTTCGGGAAGGCGCTAGGATGTGCAAGGTGAATCTTGAAGGTGGACGCTGTTTCTACCACAAGTGCCAGTCCATATTCTTGCATGGAACTACATGGAGTGTCTGGAGTGGGAGCGCGATGCGAGCGCGAGTACGAAGCAAAATGCAAAACCTAACCTCACACACGCGAAATGTCACGACGGTTGGTAATCCCACAACGTCATCATTTCTCGGACTTGGGTGCCACCATTAATTTCTGGATCGCCGCGCGCATGCATGCACGTGAAATCCAAAAGAAATCCGCAACGTCATCATTCCTCGGACTGCATGCACGCGAAATCCAAAAGAAAGATCATGATTAGGATATCATTTAATACCCTCGCTATATTTATACCATGCATGATTGGATATTCCAAAGCATCTTGTATTTCCAAAAATGCCAGATGTTCAGCTAAATAAAGAATGGTATACAATGTCCTTCTTGATGACCCTGCAAAGAAGCATCTCGATTGGACACCACATGAGACCACACAAGCCTTACCATGTTTCAGGGGCATTTGCCATAGATCCGACCGTTATTTTGCTCCAAGATTTTACAGTTTGGTGTGCATTGATCTTTCTATCGACACTGCAAAGGGACATCACAATCAGATGCGGGATCACAAGAAACTAACTTCACTAACTCTGGTTTCACCAAGATCTACGTAAGGAGTTATGAAATGAAAGGACCCTCTCTATTGAAATGTGTTTATGGTCCTAGGGGCATTGTGACATATCAAAGGATTTTGCATCAAGTTCTGTATTTGCATGTTTATCAAGCTACTGAATTGCTAAACCCTAAACCCTAAACCCTAAACATGTGGCAAATGCTGCATGAAGAAAGATGCCCTTTCTGGGCAAATGCTGTAAGAGGCAGATGCCGAGCAGATGTATCTCAAGCTAGCGAAGGGGACAAACGAAAGCTAGCTATAAACATGACGGGATGCAAATAGATTACTAGGCTGGTCCTGCGAAAATCAAAAACCATAATTGAAAACATTGAAAATGCAAAAAGAAAGGTTTATAATATTTTTGAATTTTAAGCAACCAAAGGAATGTAAGTAGGGCATGTGTTTGTAAGTTTAAAAATGCCTCAACCATTTAAATTCCCAAGTAAATAAAGCTGTTTCTATTTTTG
The DNA here is from genome assembly GCF_000143415.4 of Selaginella moellendorffii. Classification (NCBI taxonomy): domain Eukaryota; kingdom Viridiplantae; phylum Streptophyta; class Lycopodiopsida; order Selaginellales; family Selaginellaceae; genus Selaginella; species Selaginella moellendorffii. Next base: position 278,965 of record NW_003314389.1, read on the forward strand.
GTACAGGTAAACTTTATAGCGTGTGGGCTCATGCAATTTTGAACCCAAAAATGCACCAAAAAATGCTCGACTAGCATTATTCTTTGCATGGCATATGGCCTTATATTGCCATAAATGGACGTACACACACAACATAATTATTCCTTTACACGGCGAATAATCTTGGCGCGGATCGCTGACATGGCATGGCAAAGTTCGAATCACTGACATGGCATAGCTAGATCGAGGCAAGGACATGATGTGACAAAGTTCAACCTCCGACAGCAAAGTCTAGAAGCTACTCAGTTTGAAATTTGTCAGAGGAATCATAAGATCTGGTTTGTCAGAGGATTTGATGTGACGTTCAAGCGTGTGTTATTTTTGAATTTTCGAACTCATTCCTAGGTCTATCATTTTTGTGTGCCGTGTTCTTGGTTCCGCTGAGCGCAGTGAGCGCTGCTTGTATAAGCGGCGTTGTGAGCTGTGGTTTATGCGTCTACGAGCGGTTGTGGCATTGCGAGCGCCATTGCGAGCGGCAGTTTATGCGAGTGGCAGTTTGTGCGAGCGGCGCTATGAGCAGTTGCGGTGTTGCGAGCGGCGCTACGAGTAGTTGCGGTGTTGCGAGCGGCATTGTCTTTGGTGTGGCTACCGCTTCCTCTTGATATTCGGCACTTGTGCTTCCTGGTATGTTCACCATGGAATGGCTTAGGACCACATTTAGAAATGGCATGAGGCCACATGCCATCTTGGGCCCTTGCAATTTCATGGCTAGCTTATTATCATGTATGTTTTTACTTGCCTGCAGCTGTGTGTATATCAAGATGGCATGAGGGCTCATGCCAATTTTGTGAATGCGAAATTTCACGTGGGTGTCAATAGCATGTTTGAATAATGGCATGTGGCCTCATGCTATTGAGGTTGTTTGGTATGTTATGATTTAGGCCATTCTCCAATCATTTTTTGTATGGTCTTAACTTCTTTTCTGCACTTTCAGAATGGCCTTCGCAAGTGCAATGCATGTTCCCTCTGTGGATCTTAAGAACCGTGCTACATGGATTCAGGCAAAGGTGTTTCTAAACAACCCCGAGGGGGAGGTGGTAGCTAAGGGCTTAGCCACAGTTGTCGATCCAAGAGATGCGGTTGCTAATCAAAAATTGGGCTGGGATGATATTGGAGTTGCGATTTTAGAGGTTGTTGACACAGAAGAAAACAGTCTGACTATTGGAAGCATTGTGCGGTGGAAATTGAGGCACTTAGTGTTTGAGAATGTGAAGGATTCATAATCAAACACCACTACAACTGATGACAGAACATCTCTTCATGATAAAAGAAAGTACACCTTCCTAAAGCGCAGCCAAAGGGATCTGAGCAACGAACCGAAAAGGTAGAAAATGGTGATGGAGGTTCGAATGGTCTCGACAGTGGCTTGTTGCAAGAGGAGGTGCTGTCAACATGCTGATTGGGATGCTATTGAAGAGGAGAGAGCAAGATACAAGACATTGTCCTGGAAGGCAGCTCGCAATTTTGTGTATGAGGTATTACGGTCATCTGTTGATGCTTCAGAACATCAGGTGGGGGGCATGGTCTTCCAGAGGGGTTTGGTCTGCATGAAGGCATGGAGAATCATTTATGGAGTCCCTCGAACCATATTCTACAGAATCAAAACTGAGTTCGAGGAACAAAGGGTTCAACAGGCAGTCCATGGGAACGACGGTACTCACAAAAGCAGGGGTCATGTTGTATATGGAGAGGCAATCTTCAAGAGGTTTGTCGAGACATGTAGCGAGCAGCAACCACATAAAACCCGCCTCTTGGAAGATGGAACTCGAGACACCCAACGAGTTCTCCCCTCCATGTATACCAAGGGGGCCATATTGGAAGATGTGAATCGGGAACTCCAGAGTAATGGCTACAGGAAGCTGAGCCAATCTAGATTTAGTAGATTATGGAGCAACAGGTTCAGGGATGTGAGTATAGGAAAGTACTCCAGCTTTTCAAAGTGTGACGAGTGCACTGCTATCAAAATGGCTTTGTCGAAGAATTCTTGCATCACTCAAGAGCGAGAGACGTTGGTTAGAAGGTGGCTCGACCACAACATCGAGCAGAGAAGCTGCAGGACTGCATATTATCATAACAGGATTCTCTCCATGGAGAGACCTGACTCTTACCTCTGCATCATCCACGACAAAGTAGACCAGAAAAAGACGTGCTTACCTCGACTCAATCCTGCCCCCAAGGCAATCTCTTCATCCATGCAGCTGCCTGTGTCTCTGTTTGGCATAATCGCTCATGGGCATGGTGCCCAGAACTATGGGAACTTCTTTGTACCTCTATGGGGTGGCGGGGGTGCAAACATGATGATTGCGTCCCTAGCAAAACACTTAAGGTCTCTGCAAAGTGCGCAGACTGAGCTGAACGGCCAACCCTTGCATAAGGCCCTTGTCGATCGAACCCCATACAGGGTTCAGCTGGAGGAGGAGCAAAGGCTTGCAGTATCGCGTGGGGCCCCATGCCATCCCAGTGAATATGTTGGCCGTCAGATTGTAGGGTTATCACGTGAGGCCTCATGCCATTACGACGAGGTTGGTCCTCATGCCATTTACTTGATCACCAAATACCTTTTTCCCTTTGCACTAGTATATCTTAATACCGGTTTGAGAAATAGAATGGCATGTGCCCTCAGGCCTTTTACTAAATCACCTTTGAAAGAAATGCAAGCCTCTATGTCGTAAAAAAAAGGTACTAGAGAAATTCCTTAATAATATGAATGTTATTTAGTTTCATGAAAATACACTAAGGGTCAAATGAGTTAAATGACTTCTCCAGACTAGCAATGCCTCTTGCTACACCTTCACAATTAGATTCGTTAGAAAAAGATAACATTGAATAATATCTAAATGTTCTCACCATTAAGTTATATGTCTGGCTAATAGGAATGACGTTCATCTTGGAAAGCTCACCACACGCTCAATGAACAAACAAATAGTGTGTGCGCGCATGCCATCGCTCTTCTTTAGCTTCAGATTCGGCTTGTTCACCTTGACAATGAGATTTATTATACAACCAAATGGACTCAATCTGGACACAAAGTCACCGCGCTAGTCACCATGCCCCAGATATGTCTAGCCCCTGGACAAAAAACATATAATTTCACGTCATTTTCAAATACTTGAAAGTTTGTACCTAGTCCCATTTTATTGAATAAATCCCACTTTAATGAAATAGAGCATAAAACCAATTAAACCAATCCATTGTAAAGATCATATCAAATTTTGTTATATTTAAAATGGTGAAATCTCTATCCACTTTTTACGTCCCTACTTTAATTTGTGTTTGCTAAAGTACCTCATCAATGCTTTAGCTACATTGAATAAATTCTATAGTCTTTAGTGCTCTTAATTGCTATACAATTAATCTAGTTTGTCAGAGTATGTTTACAACCAAGTTACACTAATGTCGATAATGCTCTAATTTTGAGTTAAGGGTTAGATATACCTTAGTTTACACTTCAAGCCTTCTTTAGGTAAGGACATTCTTTCAAGAAATGACTAATCTTGCTGCAATTGTAACAAATATTGTTCCTTATATTACTAGTGGACTTAGTCTTTTTGTTGATGGATTTGTCTTTTTTGGATTGACTTCCTGTTATGAATATGACTTTAACTATCAAAAAATATTTGGCTAATCCTTATAGACACTCTTTATTTACTACTACAATGGTAAGAGATTAATACTGCCAATTCACTTTATAGTCTCCACCTAAGTTGAGAAACTATTCATCACATAACCAGATGAGCATAAGAATAGAGTTCCTAAATGCTATTATCCAAGTACACTTAGCCTAGTTAGAGAAATTCATTTATTGACTTGCACTTGCTAATGTTGAAAACTTGTAAGCCACAAATTTTTCCTTTTTAATTTGCCAGTTTACCTCATTTATCCGACCACTACTACTTTGGCCTTAGTTAAGTTCCCTTGCCAAGGTTCCCACCTATTGTACTAGCTTCTACTTGGTTTTACGTGGTTTCAACTATTCACTATATGAGCAATGAAGTGTTAACCATCCATTTATGGATTTTCAAATTCTCTCTCAATCCCCCTTCATGGGTTTGACTGGACTTAAGGTTCAGCTATATTCCCTGGAGGCATAAGCAACCAAACACATTAAGCCTATAGCTTCTTAACATCCTTTGGTACAACAAGACTTGATTATGGGACCCTCAAAATCCCAAGCCTTGGGTGCATCTTTTGCTTCATGATCTTGGGGGGAAACACTGTGGCTTAACGACTCAATATAAGTATTTATAAACAACCAAAGAGAATAACTCAAGAGACGGTCTATAGGGATTAAATATAGAGGGAAAGGGCCCATAAATAAGAGTGCACCCTCTTTTCCAATCAGTTAAGGGTTTTGGGATATTTGGGGTTAAGTGTCCTTGGGTTTGAGTAGTACTAGGATAAGTGACTTTTTTGGAAATCCAAATTCAGGAGCTTACATTTGGTATTAGAGAGGTCTTAGGTCCGACCCTGTTGATTAGCTTAGAGGAATCATACCTCACATTGATTGACATTTGGCAGGTCTAGTTTGCTCTAGTTGGGCTCAACCCGAGGGGTAGGGTGTCAAGAGAGCGGGGCTCTCAAGAGAGTTGTAGTTTTTAGCTTATGTTCACGAGGGCGTGCACTTGTAGGGAAGCATGGTGGATTATAAGCAACCAAAGAGAACGATTCAAGAGATAGTCTATGGGAATCAAATATAAAGGGAAAGAGCTCATAAACAAAAATGCACCCCTTTTTTCAATCAGTTAAAGAGTCTTAGGATACTTGGTGCTAAGTGTCCTTGGGTTTGAGTAGTACTGGGTTGGGTGACCTCTTGGGAAGTCCAAATTCAGGAGCTTTTAGTACCTCTACTCCCCCATTTTTGTCCCAAAGGGAAGGTCTAAGCCTCTAAAGAGTGAGGACCAATGAGTCATATGGTACTCAAGTAGGGCACCACTCCACTTGAGCCAGGAGCATTGCAATTGGTTTCCCTTTTGGGAGTGGGAGCTACTCTTGAGCACTTCCTTCTGTGGCTTCTCTAGCACCACCCAAATCCTGCTCACTCCCACCCAAGGCCTTCAACCCTCAGTCCCAACCTCAAGTTAGTTTAGAAGCACCACTAGAGAGTTCCTTCAAGACTAGTTCCTAGACCTCACTATCCCTATTATACATGTGGAACCCCCTGCAGCCCCTCCCACCCAAGAGACAATTGCTTTAGGATTTCATCCCACGATCTGTAGTAGTATTCGGACTCGGCCTTGGACTTGATCTCGAACTCAGACCTGATCTCCAATCTCGAACTTTGTCTCAAACTCGGTCTTGAACTCAATCTTGAACTTGGTTTCAGAGTTGGTCTTGGACTCTCAATCTCAATCTCGGTCTCATTTGATGAACTCTTTATCGTTTTGATATTGGTTTTAGGGATCCTTTAGCTTACAACACTTCAGGAAGTTGATTCCTTACAACTCCACCACCCACACAAAAAGTTCAATGCCCAAACCAAATGTCTCTATTTAATTCTATAATTTGTTCTTCAAGGGCATCCCCCATTTAGTGGTGTGCATAAGTTAGCCTCCTTGGCTAAGAGCCCATACTAATGAGATATAAGTCTCTCTATACCCCTCACCTCACCTCGCCCTTGTATAGGGTTGAGACCTCCATAGAATACATCTATGGATTCAACATCCCCTTAGGGAGTTAGGCATAACTCCCTACACTTGGTTGACTTAGTTAAACCTATGTTAATTAGCTTACCTTTGGTGCGCCTTTAGATCCCAACAAACAGATATTTTAATTGAACTTTGCATAAGTATATAGAGTTCTATCTTGCAAAAATTCCTCAACTAGATCTTATGTGTTCTCTAGGTTCTCCTCCATTTCTTATATTGTTTTGCAGAGCAGAAATCCTTTCACTTTACATAAAATTCCTTCAGCTCTCATCCTTGTCATTTGCTCTTGCATTTATTGAGGATGGCCTCAACCTCATATTCATCCTCCCCTTAAATAACCTTGGGTAAAGGTCTTACTTGGTTTTTGCAAAGTGGGTATTCAAAATATAGATTAAGTAAGTTTATGTGGGGTTGTGACAAAAAGTGTTTTGTTACCACATTATCCATGTATACCTTGAAGTATATCCCAAGTAGTGTGGCCACTCTTTGAGCATCTTGACCACTAAAAACAATTTCTTTTCATAGAAAGGCCACTTTTGCTGAGCTTTGTCCAACCTTTTCGAAAAGAATGCCACTGGGTGGTTATCTTGCTTCAAAATTGCATTTAACGCCAAGTTTGAAGTGTCTATTTCTACCACAAAGTCTTTATCAAAGTCTTGTAATGTGAATACAAAAGTCTTCCTCAATTTTTTTTTGAGTTGGATAACCTCACATTCCACTATCCATACTATCTTCTCCTTTCCCGTTTTGTTTGTTAAAGGTAAAGTGTAAGCCACAAATTTTTCCTTTCCAATTTGCCAGCTTACCTCGTCTATCCGACCAACACTACTTTGGCTTTTGCTAAGTTCCCACGCCAAGGTTCCCGCCTATTGTACCAGCTACTACTTGGTCCTACTTGGTTTCAGCTACTCACTGCACGAGCAACGGAGCGTTAGCCATCTATCCACAGATTCCGAAATCTCTCCCAATCCCCTTCCTTGGGTTAGACTGGACTTAAGGTTCGGCTACACTCCCTGCAGGCACAAGCAGCCAAGCACACCAAGCCTCCAGGTTCCTAACACCCCTTGGTATAACAAGACTTGATCATGGGACCCTCTAAATCCCAAACCTTGGGTGCAACACTTGCTTTGGGACGCCGGGGCGAAACATTGTGGCCTAACGGCTCGGTATGGGTACCTTTACCCCCCCACTTCCATCCCGAAGGGAAGGCCCAAACCCCTAGGAAGGGCGATGACCAATGAGCCACAAGGTACTCAAATGGGGCACCACTCCACATGAGCCGGGAGCACTGCAGTTGGTTTCTCTTTCGGGAGTGGGAGCTGCTCTTGAGCACTTCCTTGGGTGGCCCCTCTGGCACCACCCGAGTCCATGCTCACTCCCACCCAAGGACCCTTGGCCCTAGTCTCAACCTCAAGTCAGTTTGGAAGCACCACTGGAGAGTTCTTTCAAGACTGGTTCCTAGACCTCACTATCCTTACTATACTTTTGGAACCCCCTACAGCCCCCCCCTGGGAGACGCACGCTTTGGGCTTTCACCCCTTGACCCGTATTAGTACTCGGACTCGGTCTTGGACTCGATCTTGAACCCGACTTCGGACTCAGTCTCAGACTCGATCTCGGACTTTGGACTCTGTCTCGAACTCTGTCTCGAACTCGGTCTCAGAGTCGGTCTTGGACTCGATTGTAAGAGACTAAATTTTCCATTCTACTTTAGTCACTTAACCACACCTCCGACCACTTGGAGGAGTCTCATTCACAACCTCCATAAGTCCAATTCAGGACTTGGGGCTTGCTAGCCCCGAGAATGGCATCCATGCCACTCAACATTTGCACTTGGTCCAAGTGCTCCACGTGTCCGATCCCATGACCGACACTTAAAGGTACCACCGACATGGCAGTTTGTCACGCTAAGGCCATGCCCAATCACC